>NW_018164444.1:37887730-37888592 GCF_001263595.1 Phalaenopsis equestris | reverse complement strand
CTAAGATCAATACATGAGAGCCCAAAATGGGGATTTCATTCATCCATGGTTCATTTAGAATGGATATTTATCCAATTCTACTTGAAATGCCCAATTTGGTCTTTTGCCCCTATGCACCTCCAAATTACATAACTGCCCTTGGGACCCAAATTTGGCCAAAATTCTCAAATTTTTGCCAAATACCTAAAATTGATCAAAAATTATTCCAAACACTTTGAATATATCCACATTTTCCAAAATTGACAAAAATTTCCAAAAAATGGCCAAATTACCAAAATGCCCCTCCACGGCACAAAAATCCAAAAATTCCAAAAATTCCCAAAAAAATCCCAATAAATCCAAAATATTCTCCATTTCATTTTGCCCCACTACACCATGATTTAATTTGGTCAATTTCACCATCTTTGAACAAAACCCCTAATTAGCCCCAATATTGGCTAACACCTCAAATCTCAACAATTGAATGCCCTAAACCTCAAATTGGCATCCAATTTTTGTTGAAAATTCTTTTTAAGGTCATTTGTGACCAAACATAATAATTAATTTGAGCTTAGTCCAAAGCTAGCTCAAGTTTGACCCAAATTAGATCTATATGCCTAATTTGGGTCTAAAACTAAAACCCATCAAAATTCAAATTGACCATCAAGTCAACTTCAAAACAATTTTAATCCTTCATAAAAATTGTTCATTATGATGTTTTACCCCAAAAACAACAATTAATTTGAGCTTAGCCCATGGCTAGCCCAAGTTTGACCCAAGTTTAGCCCTACATGCTTAATTTAGGTCTAAAACCAAACCCATTAAAACCCATTCAAATTGACCACCAAATCAACTTCAAAACAATTTTCATCCTTCATGAAAA
>NW_018164444.1:37885704-37886256 GCF_001263595.1 Phalaenopsis equestris | reverse complement strand
GCCCTACACCTTCACAACAGTGAAAGAAGCCAAACCCCCATCAATTCCCCCTCTGAAATAGTCTCTATCATAGCTCTCAACCAACACCCAAAATTGACCTTGATCAAAATCATACATAGCCTTTACACCAGAGCCAGAGGCTTCATCCCTAAGCTCTTTGGGATCTAACAAAGGTGTGAAGAATCTCTGATTGAGGCTAAACCTCTCGAGCAAAGGTATAACTCACTTACTTTCTCGAGCCTTCGCGAGCTCTACATTTACAATGGCTTGATTTTATAGCATGTTTACCATATAGATGTATTCGTCTCTTCAAGTTGAACATTTTAAAAAAATAATCATCAAAATTTATTAAGAAATGAGAGAGATATTAAGATTTTAAAATTGACGGCTCTCGGTTAAGGCCATCGGGGACGATGAACGGATGTCGTCCATCCTCGCGTGTATTGAATGAACGGCGGAGATCAAGCCGGATGATCCTATGGGACGATACAGCGGGATGCGTGGCAGCTGAGTCAGAAGGCGACGTCGAATAGGAGCGCGCCGCGTGGCTTT
>NW_018164444.1:37884853-37885613 GCF_001263595.1 Phalaenopsis equestris | reverse complement strand
CTCCTAAACTTCAAAAATCCATATCTTTGCATAGAAAATTCATAAAAATAAAATAAAAATACCCTCTTGCTCAGTGAACATAGGAAAACCATGTGAAATTGTTTTCACATTAATTTGATGCATTAATTATTTTTAAAAAATCAATTAGGGTTAGGGGTTTTTCAATTCTCCATTCATATTGGATTATCACCTTGACCCCAAATTTTTATATGTTGTAGCCTCTGTCTAGGTGCACAACTTGAGCATTTTTTTAAAGACATAGAAAATCTCTAGACAGAGATCTTAATTTTCTAAGTTTTTATGCATTTTTTATTCAAACAATTATAAAAAATTGTATATGACTTAAAAAATTTTACAAAAATTCATATAAGTTCCCTATAGCTAGAATAGTTTTAGGAAATAATTTCATAATTTTTAAGAATTAAAACATCACTATTTTGAGCAAACTCTAATTTACTTAAAACATTTAATTTGAAACACACAGAGATCAAAAACACACAGGAAACACACAGAGATCAAAATCACTTGATTTTTGTTTTCTACTGTGGCCCATGAGTCAAAAAATTCACCATAAAAATTTGAAGACATTTTGAGATCATTTAATATTTTTTATTGATTTTTAAAAGTGACCATCACATTTGAAACTTAAATAATTTTTAAAAATTAAAATATAATTCCAAAAATTACCAAACTTAGTTTTTTGAGTTCTCTGATATCAGGGGAATTTAATAAAAATAAAAATATATTTAAAATAAAAACT
>NW_018164444.1:37882210-37882822 GCF_001263595.1 Phalaenopsis equestris | reverse complement strand
AACAAGATTATCTACAACAACACATCCTTCCTCAGCTTTAAACAACAAAGCCATAGGAACTCGAGGTCGTTTGCCTAGTGCAACATAAATCCTCAAACACATCTTTTAGGCATTTGTACAATCCAGTTGTACAATCTAAGCCCTAACTCGTCTTAGGATTCCAAGGTAGTCGTTTGTCACGACTTGAATCCTCAAATCTTCAAGGTTGTTTGTGTTGATTGCTTCACACAAATGTAAATCCTAATAAATAAAAAAAATTACAGGATGAAACATCTAAATGATTTCTCCTAAATTAAAGCCAAATAATAGGATAGCTTGGGAAGTCACCGAAGTTCTCCTTAGGATCCGTGACATCCTCTAGTGTTTCCTCTTTTGGACTCTAAAACAAAGTGTTCCAAATTTGAACCAATCCCCCTTCACATTTTTTAGTCTGATATCCTTAAAATGTCCTTACCATTTGAACTCCTTGAAGGTAATTTTTCTTGACTTTTATTGAGAGTATTCATAGGTAACTTCAGTTATCTATGATGTAATTAACTATAGGGGCTTGCCCTTATAGGAAGCTTTTCCCGAACCCAACATAATATAAACCCTATTTAATTCCTTATATTA
>NW_018164444.1:37860090-37882138 GCF_001263595.1 Phalaenopsis equestris | reverse complement strand
TCTTGTGTTCATCCTTCGGGATATATACAGGATTTGAGGTAAAGCGCTCTTTCATCTAAACTATGAAAATTATGGGGTCAGTTTGACTTCATCTTTTTCAAAACTAAAATTTTTTAAAACGTCCTTTCGAAGCGGGCAACGGGATTTCAATTCCGATGACCGACAGCTTCTTACACGCAAACTCTACACCAAAAATAGTGTCGACAGTATGCTTACGTAGAATCCCTACTATTTAAGGATATAATTGAAACCTTACTTTTCTTGGGAACAAGTTTTTGACACTGTTGTCGGGGATTAAAATTTTCAAGTAGTGGTGTCAACTTCATAAACCCTTACAAATAAAAATATCAGGATCAGGTTTTTGGCGTCATTGTCAGGGATTTAAATCTTCAAGTAGTAGTGTCATCTTCATAAACCCTTACATATGAAAATATTCAGATCAAATATGAAGCTTGATATATCTACTGTCAATTTGTCAAGACCTTCTATAGCCTGAATCTTAGTGGAAAAGGACATTACTCTCCCCCCATTGATGGAGTATGGTTAGGCACTGATCGTAATGGTTATTGGCAACCTATTGTTATGGAGCAGAAGCCATATTACTGCTCCCATTGCAAAATGATTGGCCACATTAATCAAAAGTTCTTTCGGCTCCACCCATCACTAAAACCTGTAAAGAATACCCATTTGCCCTCTAAAACATCTCTTCCCCCCTGTGGACTTGCAGGAAGAGGAACTTGTAACAAATGTGGCTGATGAGGGTCTCAGCTTTGAGCCATTTGATACAAGAGAGAAAACCCATTTGGACATATAGAAATTAATCCCACAACTTCTGAAACCCATATCTTCTCTCTTGTTGAAGCAGCAGTGGCTGACTGACAAAAACTCCCTATTCATGATGATTAAAAAAAAGGATTTGCAACAAAATACTTCATCAGACCCCATCCTGTTCCCATTGTTGAGATGTAGCAAGAATTGGAGCATGGCTGACATATACAAAAAGCTAGGAGAAATAAGAAAAATCAAATTGAGGGTAAGACTTCACTGGATGATACTCTCATCATTGAAGCTGGAAGCTCTTATTCTACTAGGAGGGAGTCCTTAACTAGGCATATTAGGGGTAAATATAAACCCTCCCATCATGATTAATTTCTTATGTTAGATCATTAGGGGGATTTCCCACCCCCATTCATTAAGAAGACTTCAAAATCTCAAAAGGAAGTACAAATGATCTTTGGTTTCCTTGAGTCTCAGCTCACCTAGAGAAGGGGTAACACTTGAGAGAGGTTGGACAGGTTTCTTGCGAATGATCTTTGGTTTCAGAGTTATCTGCACACTTCTATTACACATCTTAATTTTGCAGGATCTGATTATAGACCTCTACTTCTTTCTATTTATGAATCTTCTTTTAAAGGTCCTACCCCTTTCAAATATCTGAACATGTGTTCTAACCATCCAGATTTTCTTAATACCTTGTCAGCTAATTGGAAAGATATTTATCATCCCAATCCTCTTTTTAAACTTTGGCACCTGCAGAAAAAAATCAGTAAAGCACTCAGGCAATGGAACTGGTCTACATTTAGGGATGCTTAAAGGTTGGTCAAACAAGCTGAGCAAGACCTGATTCAACTAGAAAATGTTTCCACTGCTGTTGATGAAGCCTCTTTATTGGCAGCTAATGAGAATTTCCTCACTGCCACTGCTTGGCTTGAAAGTTTTCTCCAACAAATAACATCCATCAATAAATACATTGATGGTGGCCGGAATACCAACTACTACCTTGCTTGCATCAAATATAGGAGAAAGTGTAATGTCATTCATAGCATTCTAAACTCTCAAGGCATCATTATTCATAAAGCTTCTGCCATTGCACAAGATGCTATGGAGTATTTCTAGGAAATTCTGAATTCACCTCTTTCTCTGAGACCCCAACATGATTTTTCATTGTTTTAGGAAGAGGTATCTTATGTTGATGCACTGAATCTTGCTGACATTCCCTCTTAAGGGGAAATATGGGGTGCTCTTAATAGCATAGATAGTGGTAAGATAGCTAGGCTTGATGGGTTCTCTTCTGATTTCTACAAGAAAAACTTGCAAATAGTTAAATCTGATGTGATCAAGGCAATATAATTTTTCTTTAGTCGGAATGTTGTCCATAATTATTTTAGTGCTTCCAATATAGTGTTGATCCTTAAATCTACTGAGAAATTCTAGTGGCAGCATTTCAGGCCAATCTCCCTCACCACTATATTTAGTAAAATTATCAACAAGATAATTGTTAACAAATTGGGGCCTCATCTATCTCACTTAATCAAACCCAATCAGGCTACTTTTATTACTAGTAGAAGCATTAGTGATAGTTTCTTATTGGCTCAGAACTGATGATAGAGATTGATAGGCCTTACAGAGGGGGTAATCTAATTTACAAGCTTGATGTGAGGAAATCATATGACACCATCAATTGGGATTTCATCTTGGATACTCTAAGGGCTAGGGGTTTTCCTCCTAATTTTTGTGATCTTATATCAAGGTGGCTGCAAGCTAATGTCAACTCTATTCTCATTAATGCAAGGGCTTATGGATTTTTAACTGCTACATGGGGACTAAAGTAAGGAGACCAACTTTCCTCTACTGTTTTCATTTTGGCTATGGATTACTTATCCAAACATATTGACAATAGAATCTCTTCCAATTCCTCTAATTTGTACAACCACAAGTCTAAATTGCCTGTTAGCCACCTTCTATATGCAGATGATATCATGTTATTTTCCAGTGCTAACAAATCTGTTGCCAAGAAAATCATGCAATGTCTCAAGGACTTCCAACGGTGCTCTAGTATGCAATTTAATCCCACTAAATGCACCTTATTGTTTAGCTGTAGAACTAGGGATCAGTTCAAACAGTGGTTATAAGATTTCACTGGGTTTTCCATTGCTGCCACTCCTTTTAAATATCTTGGGGTCCCTCTCATTAAAGGTAGGGTAAAGCAGGTGTAGTTTGACCAGGTAATCACTAAGATTTATGCCCAACTTAATTGCTGAACTAGTTCCTTCCTCTCTAATGGGGGTAGGATAACCCTCCTAAAGAGCATTTTAACCACCTTTCTCCAGTATATCTTACAAATGTCTGGGATGAAGAAAAGCACTCAACTATATTTGAAAAGATGTTTTAACATGTTTTTATGGTCGGGGCAGATAAAACAACTCCATTGGGCTAGCTGGTAGAAAGTTATTGGGCCAATGGTTGTTGGTGGTCTGGGCTTCAAAGGCATACCTTAGCTGCAAAAAAATCAAACTCTGCATGTTTTGGATTAAATTTAGGCAGTAGGACTCACTCTAGCCTAGAATCCTGATGGGTAAATATTGCAAAGGCACTCATCCTAATGTGGTTATCAAGAAAATTGGGGACTCCAAACTTTGGGTCAATCTCTTAAAGGTTAGACATCAAGCTAAATATCTCTTTCTATGGAATTTGGTCCACAGAAAAATTAACTTATGGTTGGACAAGCGGTGTCCAAATGATGTGCTTCAACCAATTGAGCATAATTTTAATCGTAACTTAAGGGTGGTTGATTGTTGGGTGGAGAATAAGTGGTCCACTAATCTACTGCATAATATGCTGACCCATTCTTGTGTTGAAGCTATATCAAGATTACCTTTTAATATCACAAGGAAGGATTCTATTGCTATTGTTGCAAGCAAAACACGAAGCCTAACTCAAGCAATTTATTCAAAAATGTATCAGTGGGATTAAGTCCCTTAGGGTGATTGTATCTGGAACAAGTTCCTCACTCCTTCTATGTCCTTCCTCGGTTGGAGAATTTTTCATAATTTTCTGCCTATTGATGATATTCTCAAATTGAAAGGGTTGAGTGGCCCCTTTAGGTGTTGGTTATGCATGCAAGCAGAAGAGCTGCTGCTCACCTCTTCTTTCTATGTCCTTTCTCCCAAGCTGTTTGGAATGAATTCATCAAATGCTTAAATATTATTACAATGTTGTTGGACTGGAATCAGTTAACTCTCTGTTGTACTCATTGGGCTAAGGTAAATCTGTGTTCCATTCCTTTTATCCTTTCTTAATTCAACTGGATGGTAAGGAATTAGTCTAAATTTGAAAAACTACTCCACCACCACTTTGAAGGTTGCAACCAATTGTAAGGCATTCCTCCTTAAACTGATATCCTTTAAGAATCTTCCTAATATCTACACTTCCTTGTGGCATTGTTGCCCCCCCCCCACTTATCAAATCCAACACTGGTGGGAGTTATTCTGAGCAAGGAGCTGTCATAGGGGGTGTTTTCAGGGACCATGCCGAGAAGTGTTTCCTTTTTTTATCCTCCAATTTTTGTTAAGGATGCTTTGGAATCAGAGGTGGAAGCTGTATTTTGGGCCATAAAGTTAACAACTTGCAACCACTGGGACAATTTACAGGTAGAGATGGATACTTCCTTACTTCTGAGGGCACTCACCGTTGAGGATTGCCATCCTTGGCACATTGCTCACTGGCTCAGGAAGATCAAGGCCCTGTTGACTTCCTCTACCATTCTCTTTACTTTTATTTACAAGGAGGGAAATCATCCTGCAAACTTGCTGGCCAAGCTTGGGAATGCTTCCAACTCAACTCTTGTTTCCAAAACCCCCTCTTCCTCTCTTGCTTTTCTTTTGAGGTGGGGATCCCTTACCATAGAATATGTAACCGAATTTTTGTATGAATAGATTTCTACTTTTTTAATATATATATATATATATATATATGAAAGTCTTCCATAGATAAAAGACATAAATCAAAAACCAATATAAGGTAATGAAAGGCCTAGAGTTTCAACCCAATAAAACTTGTAAAACAAGTTAGCAAGAAAGAAATTTGCATAACTACTAGAAAACCACGCATTTATAAAACTTATTATCCTTCATCTTCCTCCTCGTCTTGAAAGCCTATTGATCCTCAATGGTACTTAATGAATCTATTCTCGTTGGCATTGTTACAGAAGCACTACCTGCAACACATGAGCCTGTATTTACAGATCAAACCATGAAGCACGAAAACCCAACCCATAGTTCTTCAGATGTGAGTTCTAAACGTTAGAGTGGCCCATGTCATGTAGTTGAATCTAGGATCAAAAACACCTTTGCTTAAGATTATGAAGAGCCATCAGACACCGAATTTAAGTTATCGTTTGCACACTAGGGGTTTTACACAAGTGCACGTATCATTCAAACAATATAGTGTTTTCTTTAAAACCTAGAGTATCGAAGTAGCAGACCTTAGGCTAATTCTAGTCTACTACTATTAGATCGTAGTTTAGAATGTCGATTAAGGGTATTTTTCTAACAACTAATCCTAAATACAAACCTAAATCTAAGGATAAACATAACTAGATAAATTGGTTTGGTGAATTTTGTGATGTAAAAGCCACCTTTCTCTTGTGATGACCTAGATAAGGTTTAGGAATGAAATGTTTAAAGTTTAATGTAGGCTGTGACAATAAGAGAAAACCTATTCTTTACCCTCTTTCAAATGCATAAAGAATATTAGCTAACCTAAAGTTAAGTTCCTAAATCTAAGGTTATGCTGGGTAGGTTCTAGCCTGTCACCCTCACTGTGCCCTCTCTTTAGGACTAACCAGTCCTGAAGTTCCAAACTCTAGATCAGATTGGTAAGAATCTAGCCTGTCATCCTAGAAACACCAATTTACACCAAATCAATGAATATTTTCTTAACATTGCATTGTCACGTAAACTACTCTACCATAGCTAATTGGACAATGTGAGTGCACTCTAGTTGTGAGATTCACCGCTCTAGTCTTAGTTACAATAGATTTTAACATAACATATGACCAGTACATTATGTCAATGATGCAACAGAGATATTACTCATTACATAGAAATTAAAATTATTCTATCATGAAACAAATTTTCCCACTTATGCCACTACTTCCTAACAAGAGAAAAGAGAAAGGGAAACTACTCACTAAACATGAAAAAACACAATAGAAAACTTCATTTAAATCAAAACACTTCTACTGGATAAATGTTTACAACAATTATAAGAAATAAACAATACAATAGTTAGTTTTTTTCTTCTGAAGAAAGATGAAAATCCCCCCAACAAAGTTTCATGTTGATCCATGCAATGCCAATACAATTTAATTCAGATATGTCTCAAAAACCCCTCTTCAATCTCTCAAGAAAAGAATAAAATCTACATTTTCTACTCCTATCTATGACCTCTCGGCGTTCTTGGAGATTCCAGGAATTTAAAATGTGAAAAAGGTGTCTTTCCCAGTGCTAAAATCCACCTAATAACTCCTTGGGGCGTCCAAAAATCATCCAGGGCAATTTTTGGTGCCTAGGAGCTGTCTTTTCTGTTTTCTGGGTCAAGGCTGGCGCTTAGGTGCCAACTTGCTGGAAGCACCCCCGTTTGCTCTTGTTTTGCCTCGTTTTAGCTCCAATCATCTCCAAGTGTTATACCTGCAAGATAAACATGAAAATAACCTTTCTTTAAAGTATAATTTCATTCAAAAATATGTGATAAATGCTACGAAAATCAAGCATAAAAAAAGTTATATCAAAATACGTCAGGTCAAAATTTTCTTCCTTGCTCCATTTGACTCCAAATTGCACCATTTTTGCTCCATTTTCTCCAGAACTCTATCTTTTGTACCTGAAACCAAAAAAACATAAAATATATTCCATTACAATATAATATATTTGAAAATGAGCATAAAATATATATATAAAGTAGCACATTTTTAGGCGTGTCATTATACAATCAATATAAGATGTGACCCTAAGTTAGAAAGAAAATGCCACAAGATCATATAGATGACCTTAGGCTATCAACCTTCTATTCCTAAAAAGGAAGGCATTGCTATTCCCCTCAAGCAACACCTAGGTGTCAATCACTATAACCTTAGGTACAGGGCAGCAAGCTACACAACTTGCAACAAATGTAGGAAATTAACATATAACATAACAAATGTGAAATGACATCGTGAACATGAGCTAGAAGGCTCCATACATATGCATGTGTAAAATAAAGCAAAAATGCAAATGAATGCAATAATCAGATCAAAGGGATGATGCTAAAGTGTTGTGATGGCACAACTATAGCATAGCCCCCTAATTTAGAGGTAAAAAAGGGTGGTGTCATGATGCTAAAGTGCAGTGCCTAAGTATCAGTCTTTATGATCCTTGAACTGATTCAAGGATTGTGTGGACACTCTAAAAACTCTAAATGTAGACATCTAATCATAGGTGGTAGTGGGGCTTCAAAGTTGATCCTACTCACCTGATCAGGTAGTCTAAATAAGTAAAAGTTAAAAGAGCAACAAAATTATAATAGCAAGCCAATGATTGGTGAAGTTGTTAAAAGTATGATCAATTAGCCAAAGCAAATATCATCATCCATACATATGGGTGGGGGCAATTGTTTTGGTTGCATTCCCACCGTAGCTCTCAAAAGTCTTTTATCTAAATGATTGAATACAATATTCAAAGAAAAATATACTATCTTGAGAGATAGAAATATTATCTTAGAATGGATTCAATCATCCAGATGAGGAAAGTATTTGTGAATTATGAATTTGTAAAACCAAGATTCTTCTCATATCATATAGATGTAACAGAAGGTTTATTTTAATTCAAGAGTTTCATTCCTTACAAGTGCAAGATCTCGTAGTTAATGAAATCCTTAGAGCTGTAAGCCCTGAAGGAAACTCTCAATTCATGTGATGAGTCAAAGTATCAGCGTTCAAACTTTCATAATTGGAATGGGAGTCCAAATTAGAAGAATTACGCCCAAAAGAGGACGGGACATACAATCTGATGATGACTTGTTAGGGGAAAAGCACAAGATCTAGGAAGTTTTGAAAAGATTTGATAAATTTGAACTGATTAAGTGAAGTTAAAAGATAAATTAGTTATACTGGATTTGATTAACATATATGATTTGAAGGATAGAGTCAGATAGGAAAGGATTTCTAGATGACAAATGAAACCCTAAACTTTATAAAGAATGCTATAGGTGGACTAACAAAGATTTTGGGAATAATTGGGCTAACGAAGGTGGCTAGATGCTGCGGTCGCCGACGGTAAGGGACGACAAGCGGGTTGGTCTGCCAGTCGTGGCAACGATATATTACATACAAGCATGGAACTAAAAAATAGCCAAATAAATCGAACTTCAAATAGAGAAAATATGAACTATAGAATATACTCTAAATTCAGTATTACTGAGTACTTGGGATTTGATGACCAAACCCAAAATTCTCAAAAGCCCTTATTTTTAAAAGAGCCGAAGAAATCCTCACTCTTTAATATCAGTCAGTATTGTCTACAACTTTTCGAAGTTCCCACCCTTAAATCTTGCCGTTTGGGGTCTTTTGCTGTCCTAAGGGGTGTTCGGTACCATACTTATTATCGAATTTAGCCATAAAATTATCTTAAATCCAATAAAAAAACATAAATCCAACACTCTTGTTAAATTGAATTTGATCACATGTTCGTTCCATCTCCAGTTCAACGTAAATTCAAATTTAATAAATGAGACTATGAGACAGAATTTATCCCAACCTCTCACTAGCTTCTCCCATAAGTTTTGAAATCCAAATGTATCATTTTAGATAAATTCTATTAAACTAAAATCTGATTCGCTGCCAAACCGCCCTAGACTTGCTTTTTCATTCTCCCAAACGCAGTCAACCGCTGAGGCAGGGAAGGATAAACAAAAATCAACCATCCCTACTTCTCATTACAAAATCGACGAAAGCGGGAAAAGAGTAGAGCGGAAGCAGTTTATCGGACGGTGAAGAGGTAGAGGAGTGGATCGGGAATGGGAGTGGATTACTACAAGATTCTACAGGTTGACAAGAGCGCCAAGGATGACGATCTCAAGAAGGCCTACCGGAAGCTAGCCATGAAGTGGCACCCAGATAAGAATCCTAACAACAAGAAGGAAGCTGAGGCTAAGTTCAAGAAGATCTCCGAGGCTTATGAGGTACTTCATTCTTTCCCGAACAATCGCCACTTGCTTGCTGTCCTCCATGGATCGATTATTGACCCAGTCTTTTGTTTTGGTCTCCTCAGGTCCTTAGTGATCCCCAGAAACGAGCGGTCTACGACCAGTATGGAGAGGAAGGATTAAAGGGAGAAATGCCGCCGCCGGGTGCCGGGGGAGCAAGCGGATCCTCCTTTTTCAGTGGCGGTGATGGGCCCGGCACATTTAGGTTCAATCCGAGAAGTCCGGATGACATTTTTGCAGAATTCTTTGGATTTTCGAACCCGTTTGGGGGAATGGGCAGTGGCGCAGGAGGTGCTGGGATGAGGGGCGGGCCCAGATTTCCTGGTGGGATGTTTGGGGATGACTTATTTGGCTCGGCATTTGGTGGGGATAGACACATGAATTCTCATGGGCCACAGAAGGCGGCACCCATTGAGAATCGGTTGCCTTGCAGCCTGGAGGATTTGTATAAAGGGACCACGAAAAAGATGAAAATTTCCAGGGAGATTTCCGATGTTAGCGGGTATGAATAAAATTATTCTTTATTTTACCATTATTTGGTTTAGCATCTGATTCTGCGCTGTTTGCTGCCTTTCTATATCTGGAAAAAATATTTTCTATGGATTTTGATTCAGTTCCATCTATTTGGTTTCTCCATGATAGATAGCACCTGTGTGTTTTCTTTTCTAGGTATTGCTTTCCTTATTTTTGCCGCTTGTCTGGTCACCTTAGAGCTTGACTGAAAGCAACCAGCTGCAGCAAGTTAGGTGTGTGGGTACTCAAGTAGCTGAAATCAACTGCTAGGGGAAATAATATTGACAGGCTTTTTTGGCATGGTAGTGAGAATGTTTATATACTTATTGTTTGCTAATAGTTGATTAACAGATTGCACTTTTCATTTCTTTTAGTATCTAAAATAGAGAATTTAAATTTTTTGAACCTTGCTAGTCAAAACTGATGCTGGTAATGTTCAAGGAAAAAAAGCAAGGAACATAAGCATTGGTAAAGTGTGTGACTCTTGTTCTTTGACTGGAAAGAAAAGAGATGCTCTTCAAACTCTTACCAATGTTTTGGTTTAACCTAGTATTTTACATCATTATGCTAATTGTTTTTCTATGAATTGATGGCTCTCAATTGCTGTAGGCCAATAACTCAATATGAAACCAGAAGTGTTGTTAAATGACCAAACTATTCATTTATATCTAAGTTTATATGGTTTATGTTACTGTAAAACAGAAGCTATATGTTTCATTGTTTTTAAATCCCTACGGTCAACTATAAATTTTTAATGTGCAATCTCCCATTTTTTCCTAAACAATTACAGATGCTATACACGTTAGGGTTTAGGTCTGTGGATTTAAAATGATACGCATAAAATCATTTACACAACATGCAAACTAGAAATTCAAAAAAATTTTGTCAAGTGATAATTTAATTGCTGTTTAACACAAATCTCAAGTATATATTATGGCATAAAAGAATCACGTGCTTGATCAAAAATTCACAACACAATCAGAGAAGTGAAGTTGTAGTAGATTTGAAAACAATCAATCTCATACGCAAAATAATCACTATTTTAAGAGCTTCAATACAATGAAGATGATATAAGTTACCAAATAATAATCCAATCCTTATGTTATTTCAAGGAGATAGCTTCCCTTAAAAGTTAGTATTTATCACTTTACCTCATGAAGTTTCACGTCCAATCAACACTCCAAAACAAAGAGGAAGCAGAATATTCAAAGAAAACTGCTGTTAAAAAATTATTTTTTACATGCTGCAGGGGTAACCTTATTTATAATCATAGAAACTCTCCTCAAATAACAAAAATATCCGAACAAGGCGATAATCTCAAAACCAAAAGAATATTGAATTCACAAAGAGGTTGCAGTTAGAAACATGTCATGATAGCAGCTACAGTACAAAATTGCAAGCCCAAAATTTACTCAAATGATATTGCAAGTCATTCTTTTTCCAAGCAGACAAGTTTTGATCATTAGAGAGCCGAATAGGAACTTCCAAGCTGCTAGAATGTAATCCCATAGCTCACTTCAAGTTGTGTCCTAACAAAACGTTTAATCCTACTTAAATAGCAAACAGACCTTTCATATAGAGAATTGGCTATTCAATATCAAACAACTGCAGGCCCAAAATAGTTGAGCAAAGGTTGTTGGTGACCAAACCAATAGAGAATCAATGATGGAACTGAATCAAGCCAACACACAGAATTAAACCAAATTAGAGAGAAACTATGTGAAAATGATAGAGAATGTAACATATTCTCTAAGTATTATCATGGATATGATTAAAACTAAAAAATTGAAAAATCAAAGAAACTCTTAACATAATATTGATTGAAGCAAAATCAAAATTTAAAGTATTGATTTGCATCAATTTCTTTCTCAAGTTCTCTTAAACTCCTTTTTTTGATTTTTTTTTTGTTGTATTTTTCGTTGTTTTAGTTTTCTCACTTCTTTTATTGCACATGATGCTTACATCTTTGATTTTCTTTTTCAATTAAATTCACTTAATGTATAACCCCCATTTTAAATTCGGCTTAGTGCAAATTAATTTCATGGCTAAAAGATTATAATAGCTATAAATTGCTGTTAAAATAATGGACTTAAAAAATTAAAAGCTTACTTTCTTATTATAACATGCTTTGAGAGCATGTTCCATTTTTGTTACCATTATATTTTGGCTCAAATAATGTCTCCTCATACAGATGACATTTTTTGTACCAATAATATTTGCTAATAGCAAACAATACACTATAGCATAAAGATCTCATAGAGCTATAAAACATGGCACATAATGAATTCTTGTTCTTTTAAAAATAGTGTAATATATTAAAATTTTCTAATAATTATCAATAGTTTAATACTATAAAAAAGAAAATATCTTGATACAAAAAGGAATTACCAATGCCATAGAAATAGAACATAATATTGCTTAGATATGCATGTAGGTCAAGGAAAGACTATTTTCATACCAAATCTTTCTAAGAAATTACCTAAATTTGAGTTTTTTTTAAGATATGACTTATGATAAGAAGGTAGTTCTTTATATTGAATAACATAAATTACCATAATCAAATAAACTCAGAGCAATAATATAATAACAATATTTTTATTAATCAACTAAATTAGATCAAGTAAAACTATGTACGAAACAAAGAAAAATGGAAGTACAATAGATGAAAAAAATGTACAAAGGTACAAGAAAAAAATCATAAATGTTTACTAGTTAGATAGAATGGGGAGATCATAAAGCTGAAGTTTAGCGATGAAATTTTTCCATCAGAGTGAGTGAGTATGACTCATGGGTGGCTTATGAAACTTTATTATGTCTATTTTTTAAAATAAAAATAATGATAAATAACTCTTAAATTATTGAGAGTGTAAAAAATAAACTTTATATTTAAGTTAAGAAAATATAATGCTATGCGAGTTATGTTATGTGTTATATTATATAGATAACACTAATGTGAGTTATATGTACTTTTTTGGGACCTTGGTGTGTGTTGTATACCAGATACTTAGGGTTCCAGTTTAGGCCCTCTCATCCAACCTATATCTATCTTTCCTTTCTAATATGTTTGCCCTTGGGCTTTTTTTTTTTGAAAAAAATGATAACACTAATGTGAGCTATTTTGTTGCCTGTCTTGTCTGAAAATAGCATGGGTTGCCTACCTTTGACATTAAAAAGGGCATATACAATTTATATTGGTCCATCCAATGTGGTTTTTGTTGCAGTTAACATATCTGGCCTTACCCTTTTATTTATAGAGATGCTATTTATGTTACTCGAACAATGGATCTCTAGATCCTAATCGAGGCAACATATTCACTTAGCCATGTAGAAGAATTTAGATGTTAGATTTGGAGTAGTGTTAATTTTTTAGTTTTAGATGCATTCTTCTATCTTCTATAAATATATTTTAGTGTTGAGATGAAATTTGCCTGTACTATGAATATACTCTAATATCAAGTAATGAGAATAGCTTAGAACACATTACATTTAATAAGATTAACATAATACTTGCAAAACGTTAGCAAGCTTCATGTCTAAATAATGGAAGGGAATTCATTTGCTAAGTAATTATATATTGATATTAGAAGGATGTAGTGACTAGGGTTAATTTTGTAAGCTTGTTGAAGGTGGCATATGACAATAGTAGAGATGATAATTGTCTAAAGTCCAAATTCAAACATTTGGGGAATTTTTTGAGAAACCTAAGACACTTGTCACAAGGATTTCTGTGGAGCCATAACACAGTGCATGATGCATGATGCATGATGCAGAGCGCTTCATTTTAAATATGATGCAAAATATTAAAAAAAATATTAACATAAACAAATAAATATGAAACAATATTCAATTAAAAGATAAAATAAAATGATGATATAGAAATAATAATTTAATTCAATTGTTTAATGAAGAAAAGTGAAAAAAAACATATTATGTTATTTCTCAATAATCAAATTACAACACTTCTTCTTATATAATTAGGAACAACTAGATAACGAATAATTAAAAAAATTACAATTTACAAAAGAAAACATTACCAAGAAGGAAAGAAATATAGCGTGATAAGGAGGGAATAAAACTAAAAAAGGTCAGAATTCCACACTTTCCTCCGGGCTGGGTTATAAATATTGTAAAGACCCATCTTGATTTTTAGATCAATGAAGCTGTCAGGAGGTAGATATTTAGTGAAGGCATCAACAAATTTATGATGAGTTTGGATGTATATTAATTGAACAATGTGTTCATTAATCTTTTTAGAGATAAAATATCAATCAATCTCAATGTGTCTGGTCCTGTCATGATACACATGATTCGTTGCAATATTTTTTTTAACTGCGACTTGACTTTCACAAAACGTCTTCATGAGATTGACGGTAGAGTATCCCAACTCATTTAAGAGTTGTTTGGTTAGCTGAAAATGAAATACAATGTAAAATATTTGTAGAGTACTATTATTATAATGTATTTGAAATACTTTTGAATTGTTTGATTCACTTTAAAATAAATGTAGGACTTTATATTTTTTTGTTTGGTTTGAAGTAAATTGAAAATAATGTATTTACATGGGCAAAGGGCGACAGTAAAGGCAGACAACGGACTGGGCTGTGACTGTGGGCTGCGTCTGTCGGTTGGCGGCAAGCCGCGAGCAGCAGCTGGTTTCAGCGACATGCGACATCGAATTATCTATAACATTTTACATGAATGATGTAATTCAAATTCGATCAAATTGACCGAATTTTAAATTTGGCCAAATTGGTCAAAGTCCAAATTTCGCTAAAATGAACTACAATGTAAACTTCAAATTCTTTTATATTTTACATTGTATTTGTAATTTTTTATGTCAAACATATAATTTTCTTAGATCCATGTAAAAGAATTACAGTACACCACTAATTCACTTAACCAAACAACCACTGGGTAACATTTGGATCCACATTTCTTCACAAATTTTTAAAGCAAGTGACTGGTATTCAAACTCCGTAACACTTTTAGAGACCACTGCTTGTTTCTTACTTTTGTCTGTGAGTGCTCCTACCCAATTAGCATCAGTGTAAACCTCTACCTCCATGTTGTCTAATTTTTTTAAACACTAACCTCTGCTAGGAGTCTTCTTTAAAAAATCTTAATATTCTGTAAACCATCTTCAAATATTCTTCATTCAGACTATTAATATGTTAACTTAAAATGCCAATAGAGTAAGCAATATCAGATATAATGTGTGATAAGCAAAGGAGCTTACCCACCAGTTTTTGGTATCTACTTTTTTTCACAAGTGTTATCTCTCTTGTATGTAATTTTCTGTTTAAATCTATAGGAGTTTCAATAGGTTTGTACCTCATAATTTTTGTTTTTTTAGTAGGTCCTGAATGTGCTTTCTTTGGGATATCACAATACCAAACTTGGACTTGACCACTTTCATGCCCAAAAAGTTTCTCGTCATTCCTATATGACAATAATCTTCATAATTTTCTCAATCTCTTTTTTATCATCACCTGTTAGGATCATACCATCTACATAGTTATTAGTATATTCTTCTTATCTTTATGGGTATGTTTTATAAATAATGTATGATCCACTTGCCATTGGATGTACCTATTAGATTTCATCAACGGGACAAAATTGTCAAACTAAGCCCTTGAAGATTTTTTGAGGCCATAAAGTGACTTTTATAGTTTACAAATTAGATGTTTATTTGAGTCATTTTTCATTTCAAGTGGAATTTCTTTATACACTTTTTTCCTCAAGAAATCCATTCAAAAACACATTCATGATTTCAAGTTGATGTAGTTGCCACTCTCTGTTCACTGCCAAAGAAAGAAGAATTCTTACAGTGTTTAACTTTGCCACTAGAGCAAAGTTCTCTTGATAGTCTATCCCATAAGATTCCCTTTGACCACCAAACTAGCCTTGTATCTCTCGATGCTCCCATCTGTTTTGTACTTGACATTGAACTCCCATTTGCACCAAACATGTATTTTATCTTGTTGAAGCTTTGCAAAGGTCTATGTGCCATTTTGGTTAAGAGCTTGGATCTCTTTAACTGCCTTTTCCATTTTGGATTTGAAGTGCTTCATAAACGGACTTAGGTATCTACACACTATCAAAATTAGATAAAAAAAAGTTATATAAATTGATGATAACTTCTCATATGCAACATAATCCTTGATAGGATAATTTTTGCAACTTTTTCGGTATTCTTTACAAGATTTTACATCCTTTGGAACTTCAAAGATGTTTGAATTCACGTTTGGTTGTGAATAGTCTTGTGATTGCATATTACCTTTATCATGCTAAGTATATTTCTTTCTCCTATTATACAAGTGAAGTTCATTGTTGTCAATCTTAGGTTTAATGTTCTCAATTGATGGAACTTGGGAGGCAGGATGGTCAGGGGGAAGTAGATGAAGTTGTGATGACTTTAAATCAATGTGGGTATCCAGAGTACTGTAGGAAAGTAGAATAAGTTGTGATGGCTCTAAGGTAGTATCTCAAGTCTGATATTCACCCGTACTCTCCCCCCTGAATTTAAAAATTGGCTTTGCAGTGTTGGTTTTAAAAGAAGGTAACATTCATGGAGTTATAATACTTTTTTTTTAATGGGAAAAGATCACTTGTACCCCTTTTTGTTATAATTATACCCAAATAAGATGCATTTGATGGGTTTTGGGTCAAACTTATGATTTAGTTGGTGAATGTGAATAAAAGAGACATCCATATATTTTTAGGGGAAGATTGGATGAGAAAGCTCTTACATGAGGGCATTTTTCCATCACAATATTGAGAGATGCTTTGATTCCAAGAATTCTGCTTGACATTCTATTAATAAGGTAGGTGGCTGTGAGAACGATACCTCCCTAGAAAATTTTTGGGATATTGTGATAAATAATTATAGGCCTAGATATCTTGAGGAGGTAAATATTCTTCCTTTCAACTATCCCATTTTGCCGTGGAGTTTCAATATAAGAATTCACATAGATGATACCATACTTTGCGAGGTATGATCCAATGATTGAATTGAAATATTCTTTTGTATTATCACTTTTGAAATTCTAAATTTTTCATTGGAATTGAATGGAAATCATGTTATGGAAGAATTAAAATGTTTGTGCAGTTTTGGATCTTGCTTTTTTGTGAAAAACCCAACTAATTCTATTGTGACCATCAATTAATGAGATAAATCATCCGTGTTTAGTGATGATTTTCAATTTTAAGAGTTACCAAATATTACTGTAGATGATAGGGAAATGTTGTGAGGGTTTGTACTGAGACAAATGGTAGACATGAGTATTTTTAGCCAATTGCAGGATTCAAACTGATAAAATTTTGGATTTTAAATATAAAGAGATGATATAAATTTGTAACATAATGAAATTTGAGATGTTCCAGATGATACTACCGTAACAAAATTTGACTCTCAATAGACTTAGATACAACATACTCAGGAACATGCCAAGAGGATGGTGAAGAAGACATTTGTGTGTTAAGAGATCTGCTTTTCTTGAGCTGGTATATGCCTTGATGCAATTTAGCACAGTTTAGGGTTTAGGGTTTAGGGCTGCCAATTATCTTCCCCCATTCCACCACCTGAAATTCACAAGAGTTGGAATAAAATTTAGTAATAAAATTTAAGAAATGATTAAGGTTGCTAATTGAAAGTAAATTGCAGTCTAATTGGGCAACATATAGCACTGAGGAGAGCTGAATATCTTTGGAGATTCTTTACTTCTTCTTTCCCAACAATCTTGGAATGAGCTCCATCTATAATACAACAAATTTGGAGTTTGTGAACTCTTGGTAGTGGGTGAGAGCATAAATATCTCCAGTCATGTGATCAAAATCACTTGAATTTATCATCCAAGATTGAAATCTTTCATTGTTATTGAAATAGGAGGACATGATATCTTGGTTTATCATCAAGCTGGTAAGCCGCTCAATTGTGCTCGAAAGATGCTTCTTCAATGCCTTAAGTTGTTCGTTGGTGAAGGGGTTAGGGTCGGTCGAGTCTTAGAAGAGTTAGTGGCATGGGCCTTGTGGTCCTAGTCTTTCCTTGTCCGGGTTTTCAGTTTACAAGTTTTTCCATATAATTTCTAGCAATTGTCCTTTGTGTGACCCAATTTCTTGCAATGTTCACATAATGAACGATTCTTCTTTGGCTTTGACTCATGGGAGGAGTTGTGTGCATACAAAGAGAGCTTTCAGTGCTAGATGAATCCACACTTCCTCACATCAATGAGTTTCTTCCTACTTTCTTTCCTTCTGACTTCAACAATGGTTTTATCCTCGTAATTCTTTCTCTGACATCATCTAAGTTCTTATTCAGACCAAGTGGGAACCTGATCATACTTTTATTCTCCACTATTGTTTTATACAATATAGCATCTTGAGGTCACTTCCATACATATCTAATTTTAACTCTTACTTTGTAAGTGTGTTGAAGTATTGATCACACTTGATTCTTCTTGTCAGAGTTCATGTAGTTTTGTCTTAATTTCAAATAATTCTGCAGTGTTTTCGATATGGAATAATTCTTACGAGTTGCTTTCCAAATCTCCTATGTTATCTTATAAAGCAGGAAACTTCCTCCAATTTCTGTGGTCATAGAATTGATCAACTAAGACATGATTATATGATCATGAATATCATGAGCAATGGTTAGGTTCATTGAACTCAGGAACTGTGCCTGCTCCCCAGAGATATTTCTTTTTTCTTTTTCTACAAATGTACATAAACACAGATTGAGTTCATTTGTGAAAGTCATGGACATTGAATTTATGATTTGTGATAAATTGAGAGAGTTTGAATTTATGGTTTGGGCAGAAGTCCTGGTCTGTGATTTCGAACTAAACTCCAGAGTAGAGGCAAACAACTTTATGCCATACATTTTCATAAGCAATATCCAAGTTTAAGGTTGGAAAGAATTCCTGGTTGATTGTGCCACATGAGAAGGGGAACTCCTATGGCTGGTATGCTTGCTCGAGAAGGATTCAACGTCTGGAAGGCTGGCTGGTAATTGAGGCTGAAAGGAACTGCCAGCAGAAGGAATGAGATGCGGCTTTACCACACATGCATATGATTCACTAGAGAGAAAATAGAACGGGAAGAATTCCGTATGCAGAGCTACAAAAAGCTTGCGCTTGTGAAGGACTCATGTGCACCTCCTGCAAAGTGATCGGACAGAGAGAGCGAATCGCGCGCACTGCGAAGTGATTCGACAGAGAGGACCGATCGCGCCTGTTGCAAATTGATCCGACGGAGAGAAGGGATCGCTCTTTCTGTGAACTACAGGGGGACAATCTAACGGAGGGCTTGCAGGGGCTGGCGCAGGCTGCAGAGAGAGGCTTTGGTGGAGAAAAGAAAGCTAGGGTTTGTAATGTTGCATTGATACCATGAAGAAAAGTGGAGAAAATCGTATTATGTTATTTCTCAATAATCAAATTACAACCCTTCTACTTACTTATGTAATAAGGAAAGACTAGGGCTTGAATAATTACAATAATTACAACTTACCAAGAAAGCATAACTTAAGACAGAAAGAAATATAATATAATAAGGAGGGAATAAACTAAAAAGGAAGCTCAGAGTTCCAAAGCTTAAAATTCAAAATATTTTCATAAGAAATTAAATTAGTAATCTAAAAATTGCCACCATTATCACAAGTTAAAAAAGTCACTTTTTCTTTATCTACATCATTATAACTTTGTAAAACTCTCTCTGTATGTATGTATGTGTACATATATACCTCACAATTCTTATATTTTTACATATATAACATATTGTAGCATAAGCACATTAAAAAATTCATGAAAATGTGTGTTCTATTTTTACAAAGTCAGTATTAGTGGCATTTTTAATGTGATGTTAGAATTTGTGTCATATAAATAAATTTTAGAGTTTAGATGATATGTAGTCAAATTTATAATTGAATTGTATGAATGTAAGTTTTTCTTTATTTTTTACATTAAATCTTAAAAATCAACTTAATGCACATCATAGGGGCAATGCACATGCACCATTGCCCTTGCTTGGTGTAAATGACATGCATTATTTTGGCGCAACTCGTCATGCCATACAAATTTTGCTGAGGCTGAGCCACGATGTGCTATATTCTATAGTGCACGATATTTTGCGCCATTGACGTGTATGAACTAAAATTAATGAGTTATTTAACATGATCTAGTTTATTTTTTATGAGAGTAATACTGAGATTTTAACTATGTAGGTTTTTAAATGAATTTTGTGTTAGATTGCGAACTATGGTTTAGCCCCTTTTTTTTCTTTTTAAGTTTCGAAAGAATTCTTCCAGCTTAACTAAGTATATTATTTGTATCAAGATTAGTTTTAATTATTACAATAAATATTATTTTAATATCGAGCATTGAGCCTAAAAATTTAATGTTGTCCTAACCTGTCTGTATGAACATCATGCAATATTTTATGGTTGGATTGAGAACGTAGAATAAGATTTTTGCGAGGCGTTTTGATGCTGAAAAAGAAGCCTTTAGCATGCATGAAACTAACAAAGCATGTGGATAGCTTGTTACTTTGGATTTTAATTTGCTTGAGTCTAATCAAGCATCAACAACTTATTCATTGTATTGTTATTTTTATTTCAAAAAATTATTGTAATATTTTTAGTTTTAAAGCCTGATTAAGAGTAGTTTAGTTTTTCGGAAATTAACTAGTTGGAAGTTGTGATATGGTGATTTGAGTGATGTTAAATTAAGATCCTTCATCAATCCCCACACAATTCAAGGAGTTGCAAAATTTAAATTCCAGAAGTTACACTTCAAGTAATAAATCAAAGACATCCTTAGTGATACAACTTGCTAGCAATGCTTTTTAAACTACCAACATCTTTGTTTCAAATTTAAAATTCAAATGGAAACATTAATGTGATGAATGTGTTGATATCATTACGCGGAAGGGAATATAACCATTTTTAGGCTTGTCCCTTGAGCGGTGAGGAATAGTTGAGAAAGGAGAAAGTCTATGGTATATTGATGGCACATAATAGTAATAAAAATGCCTACTTGCTTGTTGGGGTTTGTTGACCCAACATAAGTGTCTATAATTGGCATCTTTAATCTTAATGGGGTAGGATGACTATTGTAGCCTTAGCAGGGTGATTCAAGGCTTCCACTTACTGTCATTGGAAGGTTTTGAGTGATTGGAATAATTTTAATTGATCCGAAGGTGCCAACCAAGCGGTTAGGTCATAGCCAACTCTAGAGCTCTTTTTAGGGTTTTGGATGTAGGGTCTTTTTTATGGTGAAAGGTTCAGGGCATGATGTTACTTAGGAATATTTGTATATTATTGTTACATGTGATTTGCAGTGTTTGCTGAATTTCCATTGGGCTTGGAGGCCAGAAGATGACGGAGAGCCATGAGTTGGTGAAGTTGTCCTAATTTGGGCAAATTTGATTAGTATGAGATGATTGGGTTGGCGTAACTGGAAAGGTTCGTAATGTTAGATGTGCGTGCGAAGATTATATATGGACTTGGAGTAGCGGTGGAGATCCAATAGATTTAGAGATGAAAACAGAGAGATGACCAAAATTAGGTCTTGAGAAAGTCTTCTTGTTTGATTGCTCCTACTTATGGTCTCCTTTTTATGTTGTGGTTACAGTAATGGGAAAATGGTTTGAGAAGGTTGTAGGGCAATAGAAGAATATGTCATGTGAGTGAGTTAGATATTGGAAGAGAAATCAAAAAGAAGCAAGGGTTAAAACAAGATAAGAAGATATGTTGCTCTCTAATAAAAAAGAGACCAAAGGGGTTGTACACCAAACTTCAACCCTGGAGAATTATTATTATTATATTTTTCAAAACACTAAATGCTCTTGTGTTCATTTTAACAATATTTTATCTTTTAATTTTGTTTTTTTAACTTAGAAAAAAATAAAAAAAACTTAGAAAGAAGGAAAGTCAAATCTGAAAAAGCAAATATGAAAGTGGAGTGGAACCGATTTAAATTAGCTCTCTTTAATGAAGTGGCTAGCCCTAATTGCTTCCAAATAAAGCCTAAAGCTAATCAAAAGAGACAATGCATTTTGAAAACCTTCCACATGACCTGAATTGTTTAAAGGTGAAAATTTTTGAATTGATGCATAATTATTTTTACAACAACAACAACAAAGCTTTAATCCCACTACGTGGGGTCGGCTACATGAACCTTTTTCTCCATTGCGTCCTATTTAGTGTCATATTTTCATTTAGTTCTAGAAAAATAAGATCTTTTTTAATACAATAAGCCCAAGTCTTCTTAGGTCTACCTCTGCCTTTCTTAACACAAGTCGAATTTAAAACATCTACTCTCCTAATCAGATCATCAGATGGTCGACATTTAATGTGACCAAACCATCTAAGACGACTTTCTCTAATTTTGTCCGTCACAGAAGCTACACCAACCCTATCACGGATATATTCATTTTGCATTTTGTCTCTAAGTGTAAAGCCACTCTTCGACCTAATCATTCTCATCTCGGCAACACTTAACTTATTATTATTTATCTCTTT
>NW_018164444.1:37810897-37859858 GCF_001263595.1 Phalaenopsis equestris | reverse complement strand
GTCACACTTCTGTCACTAGAGCTATTATTACTACTAAAACATTCAATGTATTCAGTTTTAGTTCTACTTAAATGAAGGTCTTTAGACTCCAATGTAGACCTCCATAATTGAAGTTTTTCCTCGGCTTTTTCTCTAGCATCATGTTCTTTTGGCTTGTGAGAATGTGCTTGCTAGTGCTTTTAATTTGGAAGAGTCCTTTTATAAACAGAAGGCTACCCAATTTTGTTGATGGAGATATGAATTGTGCCTATTTTCATGCTTTTATTAAAAAAAGAAGAATGAATAACAATATCATCAGAATCAAACAAAATAATGGTAATATTCTTTATGATCATGCTCTCATTGAGGTTGATGGTTTTGAATATTATTCTAGACCTTTTAAAAATGATATTAGTGCTCTGGATAATATTAATGTTACGCTTTTCACTGATAATTATGATTAAACTCCTAATATTGATCTTACTTGTATTCCTAATGAGGTGGAGATTAAACAGGCTCGGGATAGTATTAACAACAATAAATCAGCTGGACCAGATGGTTTTACTGCTGCTTTTTATAGGGTTTGCTCGGATGTGATTAGTAAGGATGTTATTTGTGTTGTTCAAGATGTTTTTAAAGACCTTGATCTGCCATGATATTTTAAAACCTCTAACTTAGTTCTTATTTCTAAAGCTAAAGATGGTATACAATGGGAGGCTTTTAGACCTATTAGTCTCAATACTGCTATTTCTAGTGGTTTCCAAAATTGTGGTAAGTTGTCTACATCCTTTTCTTAGCAAGCTGGCTTATGAGCAGCAATCTACTTTTATTAAAGGTAGATACATTGGTGAAAATGCCCTTTTTGTTCAAGAGTTAGTTCTTGATTTAGACAAGAAGGGCAGAGGAGGCAACATTATTTTTAAGATGGATATTCAAGAAGCTTATGATACTCTTAGATGGGAGTTCATTTTGGATATTTTTAAAGACAGGGGTTTTAATCTGGCTTCTTGCAATCTTATTAAGAGGATTTTGGATAATAAGTACTATATTTTAAATAATGATATGAAATGTGGTTTTTTTCAAATCCTCTAAAGGGCTTAAGCAAGGTGATCCTCTCTCCCCCTATACTTTCATTTTGGTTTTTTATTATCTTTCTAGATGACTTAACAGGCTCTTATATAATCATCCTAGCATGCATTTTGTTGATAAAGGGAATTTTAGCATCTCTCACCTTGCTTATGCTGATGATATTATTATTTTTACTAATGTTAATAAGAGTTCTATTATAAGGCTGATGAAAGCTCTGGAGCATTTTTAATTTGCTTCTGGATTAGTGTTTAATACTAATAAGTGTCACTTCTATTGTTCTAAATGCATTGTGCCTAAGCAGACGAATTAGACAAGAATTACTGGTCGTAAAAAAGGGGATCTTCCAATTATTTATTTGGGCTTTAATCTTGACAAGGCAGGAGAAAGAAGCATCTTTTTGATAATATTATTGATAAAATCAATAAGAATGCTTGCTTTGGGATAATCTATTTTTAAGATCTTTGTTTTAAGGTGTTGGAAATGATTTGACTTGGATGGTTGATTCTGTTGGGGTCTTCAAATCTTTTTATTTTATTGGAGAGCTATAAGGCAATTTGGTGTTGTCGATTCAGATGAAATGTTGTATTGTGTTGTCACCATTAAGTAAAGGTCATGAAAGCATGAATCTTAGAGTTCACAACAAATGGCTAAGCAGTAAACTAGAACCAATAAATTTTAGGCACAAATCAAATATGAATAAGCCAATAAATTGATAAAATTGATCACAAATGGTCTAAATATGAAGCGTAGACATTTTTTATTTTGTCCAACACTGGTTCTAGGGTTTACTTGTAAGCTTACCAAGCTTTTAGGCCTTTGATTCAAACTCATGTCTCTTGCATGTTTTTTAGTGCTTACAATATAAATTCTTAAACAACCTACTTGATTTCCAATGGATCCCTTGAACTATTGATTGGTAGCCAATAAATAAATAACATATGAAGCAAATATCATAAGATGCGATAATAAATAAAAAGCATAAGTTTAAATTATTTTTTTGAAAGTAATACCAAATAAAATATTTGATGACTTCTGATTTTTATAAATGTGATTTTGTCTGTGATAAAAGAAACGAAAACCAGTTAATATATGGAACTTAGTGCGAAGGAAAAGAAAGAAAAAAAGTAGTGAAGAAAACTAAGTTTTGCAGTTGAGAACTTACTTCGCTTCTTTTAGTTTTGTTTTCTTCATTTGCATAAGCATTCAATGAATCTTCTCCTCAAAGTCTCCATAATAATGGCTACTAGAACTTTGGCAGTGTTCCTTCCTACCCTTAGATAGCCCTTAAATCTCTAGTAAAGTCCCACTAAATCTCTTTAAAGTTTTTCTTATATAGAGCTTGAACTAAGCTCAATACTAGGCAGCAAAATTTTGGGTTATTGTCCTGTCAGTTCTTAGGTATTAACTGAAGGATTCGTGAATGTATCCTAATACAGCATCTGGGCGCTAGCCTTACTATTTTGTGCTGTATCCTTCAGTTTCTGGATGCTTGGGCATCTAGGCATTTGGTCAGGCATGTTAGCTTGAAATCACGCTGTTTGCACCACAACATGCTTGGACGGCTCCAAATATTTGATTGCTCACATTTTTCCATTGAAATTTTCAAAATTTATGCTATCATATAAAATTTAAAATCAAATTTTTAGTGTAGTGTATTTTCAAATTTTAGCGAAGCTAATCACTGAAAAAAAAAAAAATTCACGTATAACAATGCATCAATTGCCTCAATAGTTGGAGTTATAGGGTGGCTAAAGCGGTTGTGATGGAATTCATGAGTCCTTAAATCTCTGCATTCAGTAAACATGTTGGCTTGACTCCATGAAAGCAATAAGCTCAAATTTCTTAGATTAATAAGGCAATTTGGAAGATCAATAGCTGCTATTTAATATATCTTTAGTTTTAAATAGAGTTCAAGAATGGGTGAAATATTATGGACCATCAAATCATTACTTGTTAATCTCCAATTTCTTTGCTGACACTTCCATTTGTCCCTTATTCTTAGTAAGGATTACTAGGTATGGTCATGGATTAATCTTGCTCAATAATTATTGCTCCATAAAGTTAAACATAACCAAGTGGATACATTAAAAGGTTGGAAGCATTGCTCTGATGCCTGGTTCCCTATGCAAGCGCCCATCGCTCGTTTTTACTCAATTTAACCAGGATCTTCAAGATTCTCAAAGCCTGCAGAATGGCTTGACCACCAGTGAGCAGCCCCACTGGAAGCAGCAACATTTTCTTAAAATTCTCACATGTCACGCAAACATGAGTCATATCCTTGAAGGAGAGAGGTCACTCCTCGTAGTTATGATGACTGGACCAACTAATAGGAAACATGTGTCCAATTAGTTATTGAGCATCCCTCACCAAGTTGCTATGCTAGCTACTCAATAACTTCTGCTCTAAAGGAGGACTCAACTGTTTCTTCTTCTGAGTGGAAGGAAAAAAATAATATTTTCTTTGATATGAATAATTTCAGGAGTGACTAACATTGAGTAATAAAGGTGTCCTTCATTCATTCAATCATTATGTTTTCTTCCATTATTTATTTTTGGTGATTTTCTATGTTTCTTGTTTTATGTACTTGATGTGTCTCACCCACCAAGCTTATACATTTTCAATTCAATATCGAACATTCATGGCGATCAATACGAATAATTGGAAAACAATCAAAGATTTCAAATAGTTGCGATAACGTTAATAATGAGGTAATGAATTCCCACTTCTGACATCTCATGGAATTGGATGTGGTAAAGTCTTATGTACTTTTTAGTAGTTTTGATTTTGACATGACCATTGGTTTTAGCTTAATATGAGCTGCTAATAAATGGGAATAACAAATAAAAAGAGTTGTTAAATATTAGTTTTTTGATGTTTTCTATGATTATGCTTTTTTTATCCTTGGATTAATTTGTATTGCTTAGTTTAAACCATTCACACTTTGGTAATAAATATGAGAAAATTGAAATACGGGTTGAAGCGCATGTTTATTTTATGTTGTAGTAATGCTACCACTTTGAAGAGTTGTGAATGCACCTTGAAGTGTTTTGAATGGCAAGAAACATGTATGGGTATCACTATTTACATCTTCAAACAAAGTTTTTAGTATGCTAAGTTTGAAAATTCAAAATCTAGTTTCTCTCATCCAAGAATCCTATGGCTATTTATACATTTATATCAGGAAGAAAATAAGAAGTATTCAGAATTCAAAGGGACAAAAAAATACGAAATGAAAATTAATTACATAAATTTATGAGTTGTAATATTTGTTTCCTTATTTCTTCACATATGATGCATAACTAATGACAACTTTTCAATTTTGTGCGCTTTATCACCCTATTAATATATTTGATGAGTTATTTTAACAATAGCTCATCAAATAGGATGCAATGGAGAAAAAGGATTCATGTAGCCGACCCCACGTAGTGGGATTAAGGCTTTGTTGTTGTTGTTGTTGTTGTATTTTAACAATAGCTTTAATGTAACTTCCATGCACTTGTATGTCTCATGTAAAGTGCGTTCTAACTTCCATGCACTTGTAAGTTTCATGTGAAAAGGGTTCCAACTTCCACTGATAACTCTCATGCATTTGTAACTTTCATGTGGTCAAAAAGTTAAAGAAAACAAGTTACATGTCTTTATGCATGGAATTTAAGCAACTTGATTTACAGGTTTTGTGCCAGGCGCTTTCTGAGCGGGCTTTGGCTTTCGTGTAAGGCCAAGTCACTTTACCAATCCAAACACTAAGAAAGACAACTGATCCAGTGCCGGGAAGGAGAACCCTATTTTAGACTCAGGCTCAAGCACTAAAAAAGTGTGCCCTTTTTATTTTTAGCTCTTTTTTTGTGATGAGAGATATCTAATTACCTATTAGATAAGGGTAGGCAACGAAAGAAACAGGGTTTTTTCCACTTGTTTCCTATAACCAAAATCATTCCTGTCACCAACCCTACTACTTGAACTAGTACCAGCACGGGGAGAACCTGTACCTTTGTTTAGAACCTAATATCCCGTTACTGTACGAGAGCGGAAGCGAGAAAAGCAGGTTTTCTATAATATACTATACTAGAATAGAGTCCGAGACTTGAAACTAGCAACCATGAGGTCGGTAAAAAAGGATTTAGGTTTTCCCCAAGCAAGAGTTTCCTATGTAGTTGGAAGGGGGCTGGTGGCTAAGCTTGCCTCAGCTCAACGGGAAACTCCCACAACTGACAAACCGGTGAGAAACATGTCCTGTCACACACTTGGCGGCGGATTAGCCCCGACCAGTCGATGCTCCTACGCAAGTCTGGTTGTGTCTCGGGTAGGTAAGGTTAAAGTAGTAGTAACGAGCCGGTAAAGGTTTCTTATGTTTTATGATATTAAATCCGTGAGTGAACGAGGCGAGTTATTGATGTGAGATGGATCCATAGAAGAGGGGTTTCCAGTTCTAATCCAGAAAAGATTCGTGTATATATTTCACAGAAATGTGAAATCAAAGTAGGTGATAAAGTAGCTGGAAGGCATGGGAATAAGGGTATAATTTCTAAGATTTTGTCTAGACAAGATATGCCCTATTTGCAAGATGGAACGCCCGTTGATATGGTATTCAACCCATTAGGAGTCCCCTCACGAATGAATGTGGGACAGATATTTGAATGTTCACTCGGGTTAGCGGGGGATCTTCTAAAGAAACATTATAGAATAGGACCTTTTGATGAGAGATATGAGCAAGAGGCCTCAAGAAAACTAGTGTTTTCCGAATTATATGAAGCCAGTAAGAAAACAAAAAATCCATGGGTATTTGAACCCGAATATCCGGGAAAAAGCAGAATATTTGATGGAAGAACAGGAGATCTTTTTGAACAACCTGTTCTAATAGGAAAGTCCTATATCCTAAAATTAATCCATCAAGTTGATGATAAAATCCATGGACGTTCCAGTGGGCATTACGCACTTGTTACACAACAACCCCGTAGAGGGAGGGCCAAACAAGGGGGACAAAGAGTAGGGGAAATGGAAGTTTGGGCTCTAGAGGGATTTGGTGTTGCTCATATCTTACAAGAGATGCTTACTTACAAATCTGATCATATTAGAGCTCGTCAAGAAGTACTTGGTGCTATGATTATTGGGGCAACAGTACCTAACCCAGAGGGTGCTCCAGAATCTTTTCGATTGCTCGTTCGAGAACTACGATCTTTGTCCCTGGAACTGAATCATTTCCTTGTATCTGAAAAGAACTTCCAGATGGATAGGAAGGAAGCTTGATCTCAATGAATCAGAATTTCTATTCTATGATTGACCAGTATAAACATCAACAACTTCGAATTGGATCAGTTTCCCCTCAACAAATCAGGGCTTGGGCAAAAAAGATTCTACCCAATGGAGAGATAGTTGGAGAGGTGACAAAACCCTATACTTTTCATTATAAAACTAATAAACCGGAAAAAGATGGATTGTTTTGTGAAAGAATTTCTGGACCCATAAAAAGTGGGATTTGTGCTTGTGGAAATTACCGAGGAATTGGGACTGAAAAAGAAGACCCGAAATTTTGTGAAGAATGCGGGGTGGAATTTGTTGATTCTCGGATACGTATAAAAATTACTGTAAAAGGTGGTGAGAATGCATGTAAAATTTTTAGTTGACCCAACTTATTTTTTCCATAAAATTATTAAATGAATTAGGATGATAAGCTTATGAAATTAAGTTTTTTTTTATTTCATCTCATGTCCAAAGCTATGGAGGAGGACATTTATTTAGACAAACTTATGCCTTCCAATTTTCGTCAGCTTACTTTTTTCTTACATCTCTGTGTTGCATCACATTGAATATTGTATACTTTAAAAATGTTCTTGTACGAATATTTCTATGCAATTTTTGATAAAGTATAATGCATGACCTTAAGATAAAGCATAAAACATGAACTCGAAGATGCCTTAGCTGTTATAGCTATTGTAGATTGTTGAAGCATGTCCACAGTTATATTCATATAGTAGAGTCATAACAGCAATGGAGCTTTGGGGTTCTTAGCTTTAATGAGCGGTGGTTTGTATTGTTTAGATAAAATTGAAATTATTGAATTGAATTGATCTTATTTTATTGATTAGATTCAGTTGTTAAAGTAACGGTTGGATTGCTGAAGATTATTTTTTGCTTTCTTTGATTTTGGTAATTGTTTTGTTTTTATTTTTATTTTTTTAAATCTTTCATTGTACCATATCTTCAAATAGAAAATCTATAAAACTTGTGAATTATAAATAATTAAGTTACAGAAAGATCTTCATGGATATTATTTCTGTCAGAAGCCAAAGTCATAAATTTTTATAAAGATTACTTTGTATTTTTCTTAATACATATTATTTAAGATAAATATAATATGTTCATTTCTAAAGTTAATTTTATTTCAGTTCATCTCGGAAGGTACTGAATTGTTTGAACTGTTTGGTTCATTGAAAAATAGTTTGATTGATTCTCCTTTTTTTTATATATAAATTTTAGAATGTAAATCAGTTGTTTTTGTTAATTTGTAAACTAATGCAATCAATTAAATCAAATTACCTTACTGGTGAGGCTGGTGAAACCGTATTTGAGTTCAGTTATAGAACTAATTGATGTTTTTAACAATTGTGCATTGGTGAGTATAGGATGTTAATTGATAACAGGGTGTTGTCAGTTTTACTAGTATTTCCTTCACAGTTATATCCATATAGTAGAGCCATAATTGCAATGGAGCTTGACTTTTCTAAGTTTTACCAGCTATCTTCGGTTTTTTAGCTCTAGTGAGCGAAGGATTGTATTGTTCAGCTAAAATTGAACTTTTTGAATTGAATTGTTTTTATTTTATTGTTTAGATTCAGTTGTTAAAGTAACTTTTTGATTACTGCTGGTTATATTTTTGCTTTCTTTGATTTTGGTTATTGTTTTATTTAATTTTATATTTTATGAACCTTTCAAACTGAAAATTAATATATATTATTTCTTCAAAAAGGAAACTATAAAGGTTTATCCGTGATAAGGTTGGTGTAGCTCCAGTGGAGGACAAAATTAGAGTGAGTCGTCTTAGATGCTTTGGTCACAATAAATGTCAATCAGCTGATGATCTTGTTAGGAGAGTAGATATTTTAGATTCGACTTATGTTAAGAAAGGCAGATGTAGAACTAAAAAGGCTTGGGCATATTGTATAAAATTTGATCTTAATCTATTAGAATCAAATGAAAATATGACACTCAATAGGACGCAATGAAGAAAAAAATTCATGTAGCAGACCCCACTTAGTGTGATAAAGAATTGTTGTTATTGCTGTTTTTGTTGAGAAAATCTATAAAGCTTGTGAATTATAAACAATTAAGTTACAGAAAGATCTTCATGGATATTTTTTGTCACATGCCAAAAGTCCAAAATTTTAATAAAGATCACTTTGTATTTTTCTTGATACATATTATTTACGCTAAATATAATATGTTCCTTGCTAAAGAATTATATTTCAGTCCATCTCGAATTGTACTGGATTGTTTGAACTGTATGGTTCTTTGAAAAATAGTTTGATTGATTCTTTTTTTTTTTAATTCTAGAATCGAAATCAATTGTTTTAGTTAATTTGTAAACTAAAACAATCAAATAAATCAAATTATGACCTTACTGGTGAGGCTTGTGAAACCGTGTTTGAGTTTAGTTATAGAACTAATTGATGTTTTTAGCAGTTGTGCATTGGAGAGTATAGGATATTAATTGATAACAGGGTGTTGTCATTTTTATTAGTATTTCCATCACTATTTTAGACTGAAAGATTGTGCTTTAAGGGCCAATTTTATTGGCATAGAATGATAATATGACAACAGTTTTGTATGTTGCGCCATCTGTTGTTAAGGTAGAAGGTTAAATAATGTTGAGATTTGCGATAATAATAATCTATAATGTTTCATGGGAGAGCAAAGGACAACCTTTGTTAAGATATTTGAGGGTTTGAACAATAGGTTCAATCAGATTTATAAATTACACTAGGCAAAATAAAATATATTTAGATTTTTTTGAGTATATATGCATACACAAATTCGGCTATAGGAGAATTTTTGCTAAATTTCTCTTACTGAATCATGCCCTCTTGCCGAAGTGGCTGAGCCGAGCTTTCATGTCGAAGTGGTTGATTCGGGCCCACCTGTTGAAGTGGCTGAGTCGAGTCTAGCAGTCAAAATGGCTGAGTCGAGCTTACCTGTTAAAGTGGCTAAATCGAGTCGCCTGTTGATCTGATTGTTCTCATTTTTCTCAAAAGGACAACCTAGCCCATCTATACAACAACTACTATTAGAAGAAACCGTAATGACTACAAAGAAGCCATCATGAATATTAAGAACATCCATCAATCTCTCATTGAAGACGTCACCCGACATTTGTGACTAGTTCTTTTCACCCAAGTATCAGGGATGGCTACAATAACAACAATACCTGACATTGACAGACAATACCTGACTTCTACACTTTAGTCTTCCATCATGACACTGGAGAAATGCGACATTACTCCTTTATGTATAAAAGGGGAGGGAAAATGAAAATGGATTTCCTCCCTTTTCTCTCTAGATCCTCCTTTTGTTTCTCTTCTCTTGAGAGATTGCTTTCTATCTCCATTTCCCACTCTTCTCTCCCAAATATCCTGGAGCTCAGGTAACCTCTGAGTAGTCGTCTTCTTTTGACTTAGCGGAAATCGGAATTCAAAACATTTTCTAAGTTTATGTCGAAAGACTATTATCCATCTCTCTCTATTATTCCTTGTAATATACAAGGTTTTTTACATGATTGTATATACTCACGAATAATACGTGACCCTACACGCCAAAAGGATTCAAAATTCTTAAATGTGTGGTGATTGTAGAGTTCATATGCAAACTCTGCGAAAAAAACCCCTCTCATCCGAAGAACGCTCTCAGAGAACGATGAATTGTACCAGGGAGTTCGTGACTCAATAAATTTACAAGTTGAAAAAACTAATGAAGAAGGAAGTGCATGGCATGAGGGAAGCATCCAAAATGCATTCTTAGGCCAGAACATATACCTCATCATCAAGATAGTGACCCGCAACAAGAATTGCTAGGGCAAGAGGTCCCTAAACAACAACAACCAAGGCGAGAGCCACATGCCTAGGATTTGCTAAAAGAAGGATTAAGAAGAGCTCTCGACCAAATTTTCGAATGAGAAATATTGCGCATGAACAATTGCGACAGTTCAAAAGAGGTAGGACTAGTTGTAGACTCAATGGGATAAGAAAGAAGGAGACGATGATTTTCTCCTAAACCACTACAAAGGAGAGGATGAAGATAGAGATTGACATAAAATACCTTCCCGAGAGAGATTTAGGAAGGTGAGGCACCAAAGAAGTTTAAGATTATCTCTGAAAACTTACAAAGGGAAATTTGACACCACTGACCATTTGGTTTCATTCGAGTCAGCCATCTGTTTGCTCAGAATAAACGATGCGTCAAAATATCAATTATTTTTCTTTACATTGAAAGAATTAGCTCTCCGTCAGTTCAATCTCCTACCAGTAAGAGTCATCACCTCCTTTTGCGTATTCAAGCAAATGCTCGTAGCTAAGTTTGCCGGAGCAAAAGCCTTCAAACAGGTTGCAAGCACTCTTGAAATACATCAGGAGCCAACCGAGAGCTTGAGGAATTTAATTAGTTGTTCTCAACGAGAAATGCTGGATGTCCAAGGCTTGGAGCCGGTTTTGTTCACGTAGCTTTGGTACATGGCTTGCATGAAGGACTGTTTCGATACTTACTGTACTTACAGAAGCCAAAGACATTGGCGGAGCTTCTGGAGCTTGGGAACATCCACATCTCCATGGAAGAGTATTACTCTCTTCCTTGACCCTCTCGATAACTGAAATCCAGGGATAGATATTAGAACAATCTCCTGGCATCCGTTGAGACCAGAAGAGTCGTTTGAGGACTTGGAAGCCTTGGAACACCCATGACATGCACACTCGTCTAGATTGAAGAAGTACAGAGGAGTGAATGGTCGTAGAAAAAGCAAAAAAAAAAAAGACTCGAGCTGCTCAGGCTTCCCACTTCCGTTGAAGTCACATCTTTGAGGGTTTCAATGATCGAAGTAGTAGTAGAGGCCATTCAGAATAAAGACTTTGATGTAGTCCTTTCCAATGAGAAATAGGCACACATGCCCGCAATTCTAATACATACTACACATATCATCAACATCATGGTCATGACAAAGAAGAATGTCAGCATCTGACAAATTCGATCGAAGTTGATGGAAGCAGGGAAGTTGAAGGAGTTCGTGGCCCTCAAAGCTCACATTGAATGACAGGGTAAGGCACCTGCTGAAGGCAATAATAATGACCCCGCTCTGTTGAGGCTGGTCAATGTCATTAGAGTTGTTCCAGCCATCGTCGGAGGGGATGGATCCAAAGCTGCGCTAAAATCCAACCTGAATAGGTTGAAAATAGAAGTTTATTCAGCAGTCCTGGCCGAACGTACCACACCATTTCACGCTCCATTCACTTTCTCGGATATCGATTTGTCTCTCGGTGGAGATCTCTTTTAATGAGGTTATCGTAGGCATCACAATTATCAATGACTACCAGATTGGCCACACTCTAATAGACACTGGCAGTTGTGTAAATATCCTGTTCAAAGAAGTTTTTGAAAAAATGGGAACAATTGATTGGCCCCCACTTTCGGGCCGTTATACGGATTTTTCGAAGAATCAAAAGAGACATGGAGTCATTGCCCTATAAGTAACATGGGGAGAAGGAGAACGAAAAATCACAACTATATTTGATTTTATCGTCCTAGAAGCAACAATGGCATAATGTAAATTCGACTGGCCGATGCTAAAAATCTTCGGAGCGGTTAAATCAACCTACCATGTCACTGTCAAGTTTTCTAGTGGTGGACAGGTTATCACTTTATGAGGGGACCCAATCCAGTCTCAAACTTGTTGTCTATGAGTCGTGAAGAATATACAGGAGGATCTCCTCCTACTTGACCAAAATAAGGGTAGCACATAGAACCTTGAAGTCGTGCCCATATTCACAGTTGAAATAAAGAGAACCTTCTTGATTAGTACAAACTTTAGTGGGGAACTTCGAGATCATCTCATCGATGTCTTCAGGAATCACAAGGACATCTTGCATGGAGCCTCACTGAGATGCCTGAAGTTGACATCAACATCACTTGCCATCACTTCAACGTCAAGCCAGGATCTAAGCCACTTGAATAGAAAATGTGAGCCACGACCAATCATTTAAGCCAAGCCTATTCAACAGGAAGTCTTGAAGTTGATGAATGTCAAATTGATACGAGAGGTACAACATCTTGAATTTATAGCTAACATAATAATGGTAAAAAACAAATGACAAATGAAGAATGTGCGTAGATTTTACTACTATGAACGTAGCTTGCTCTAAAGATAGCCATCCATTAATTACGAATTAATGCATTGGTTGATTTAGCAGTATTGTATTCCTTCATGTGCTTCTTGGACATTTTTTCTGGCTACCATCGAATTATGATGCATCCAACTGATATGGAAAAGACTGCTTTTATCTCGAAGGAAGTTTTTGCTATAATGCAATAACTTTTGGCTTGAAGAATGCTGGAGCAACCTATCAAATGTTGATGTATATAATATTTGCTAATAAAAAATGGAAGAAATATTAAACTCTATATTGATAACCTATTTGTAAAAAGTAAATTACCATAACAACACATATTGGATCTCGAGAAAATTTTTGACATATTATGAAAGTTCAAGCTTAGGCTTAATCCTCCCAAATACACTTCTGGAGTTATCTCTAGAAAATTTCTTTGATATTTACTTACTCCCAAAGGAATAAAGCCAGAAATTGAGAAGGTACAAGCTATATTGAGCATGACACCGCCAAGGAGCCTCAAAAGGATGCGAGTTTTAATTGGACGAATCATACATCTCAGTAGACTCATCTCAAAATTCGGAGATTGTTTTCTCCGTTCTTCTAAACCATTAAAAATGCCAATCATTTTACTTGTATGTAAGAATGCGAGGAAACCTTCCCATAGCTAAAGAATCTATTAGCGTCATTGTTTTAGCAGCTTAATCTCATCCCTGGTAAAGAATTTTACATTTATTTGTGAGTCTGCAAAGAGGCAACCGGTTCAGTGCTCATTAGAATGATAACAAAAGTCAATTCCGATTTACATTGTCAGCAAATTACTCCAAAGAGCTGAACATAGATACATGATAATGGAGAAACTTGCATTTCCATGCTCACTCGATCCATTTAGTATCCGAGCATCCTTTGAAATCTGTGTTGTCCGAACCTGATTACTCAGTGAGATTACTGAAATGGGCAATGGAGCTTATCAAATTTGATATTCTTACATACCTAGGACAACTATTAAAGCCCAAGCTGCGCTGATTTTCTTGTTGGCTTCTCTGAAGGAATAATAAAGAAAGAAATTTGTACGGGAACAAACAAACTTAGGATACGTTACAAAGATGGAGCTTTGTGAATCTCGGGAAAAGGAATAGACATGGTCCTACACAGCCTCATAGGATATATTCTGAGCTACTCAATTCAGCTTGATATTGATGCCACTAACTAACAAAAAAAATATGAGGCTTTGATTGTCGGCCTCAGATTTTCACTACGAATCAGAATCACCCATTTATTCGATCTGATTCCCAACTAGTGGTCAGTCAAATAAGTGGATTTTTTGAGACACAAGATTAGATCAAGCTTAAGTTTTTGACCAAGGCCAAAGTAGAAATAGGTAAACTTGAGCATTCCGAGTCGAATACATCCCGAGAAGCAAAGATTAATTCACTGAATTGCTTTGCAAAGGTGACAACATCCAAAATTAATGGTCAATAGTCTTGCATAAGCCAACTATCAAAGAGGTTGAAGTTGCAAATCTACAAATTCAACCAGTTGACAGTTGGATCAATATGTTATATAATATCTATCGACAGACATAGTCTCGAAAGACGTTAAAGATCTTTGAAGGTTAGAATCAAAGCCGCAAATTACTTGATAATTAATGGGGAATTATTCCAAAAGTTTGTCACCTCCACCTCGTTAAAATGTGTTAGTGAAGACAACAACAACAAGCCTTTATCCCACTATGTGGGGTTGGCTACATGAATCCTTTTTCCCCATTGAGTCATTTTAAGGGTCATATTTTCATTAAATTCTAATAAATTAAGACCATTTTTTATACAATATGTCCAATTCTTTTTAAGTCTACCTTTGCCTTTCTTAACATAAGTTAAATCTAAAACATCTACTCTTGTAACTGTATCAACAGATGGTCGACGTTTAATGTGACTAAACCATCTAAGACGACTCTCTCTAATCTTATCCGCCACTGGAGCTACACCAAAACCTATCACATATATGCTTGTTTCACATTTTGTCTCTTAAGTGTCAAGCCACTCATCCACCTAAGCATTCTCATCTCGACAACACTTAAATTTGTTTTATACTTCTCTTTTAACTTCTCTTTTAAAGGCCAAAGGCCAACATTTTGCGCCATAGAGCATTGCAGGTCTCACTGCCATCTTATAAAATTTTTCTTTAAGTGGAAGCATTACTTTTCTATTACACAATAGGCACGATGCATTCCTCCACTTCAACCAACCAACCTGAATTCTACTAATAATATCCCCATCTATATCACCATCACTTTGAATAATAGACCTGAGATAATAGTTGAATAATAGACCTGAGATGTCTAAAACGTTCTGACATTGTAATGATTTGATCACCCATAGTTACAACTCTGTCACTACAGCTACTACTACTAAAATTACATGCTATATATTCAGTTTTAGATCTACTGAAACAAGGGCCTTTAGACTCCAATGTAAACCTCAATGATTCATGTTTTTTCTGAAATCTTTCTCTATTCTCATAAAAAAGAAGGATCTCATCAACGAAAAGCATGCACCAAAGTACATCCTTCTGTAAATCTCCAGTAAGAGCTTCAAAAACAAAGCAAAAAATATGGGATTAAAGCCGATCTCTGATGTAATCCAACTGAAATAGGAAAATATTTGGTCAATCCTCCTATTCTAACAGAAGTAATGGTTCTAGTATACATATTTTTAATGACTTGAATATAAGATGTATCAATAACTTTCTTCTCTAGAACTCTCCAAAGGACTTCTCTTGAAACCTTATCATAAGTTTTTTTTTTTAAATCGATAAAAATTATATGTAGATCATCCTTACTCTCTTTGTACTTCTCCATCAAACCTCTTACTAATTGTATAGCTTCCATAATAGACCTGCTTGACATAAATCCGAAGTGATTATGAGAAATATTTGTATCACGTTCTAATTGATGTTATGTTACCCTCTCCCATAATTTTGAAGTGACACATCTCAACTTAATTCCTCTATAATTTTCACACTCTTGTGCATCCCCTTTTTAAAAATGGGGACCAAAATACTATTCTTCCACTACTTAGGCATCTTTTTAGTTTTTAAAATAATATTAAAGAGTTTATTAAGCCAAGACACTCAAAAATTTTCTAAATATTTTCACACTTCGATTAATACTGCCATTGCCGGTCCCAAGTCCCCGATGCGAAAAGTGGAGGGTTACGTTAGGTAGTCGACAATCAACGCAAAATTTTTATTGAAAAATCATGACATGAATCCCTTAAAATGTGTCAGTGAAAACAAAAAGATAAAATCTTATAAGAAATTCAGTTCAGGGAATGTAGTAGCCATTTCAGTGGTATGAACCTGGCTAGTTAAATCCTTCGATAAGGATATTTTAGGGCTACCCTTCGAATGCACACCGAGGAATTCTCCAAAAGGTGCGAAAAATGTAAGAATTTTGCCCTAATTCAGCTTCAACCATCACAAATTTAGTTTATAAACAATCATTGGCCTTCGTTGTATGGGGGACGGATCTTTTAGGGGGACATCAAAAATACATCCCAGTCATGATTAGCTATTTCATCTAATGGATCAAAGCTATGCATTTGGCTAGAATCACGACCGACATTGACCAAAATTTTGTACAGATCGACATCATCTGTATATATGGATTACTGATGGTCATCATCACCAGCATGGGTACTCAATTTACGGATAAAAAAATGAAATAGTTTTGTATCAACTAAGTGATACAAATCAAGTTCACCTACGTTCACCATCCCACGAGCAATGATCAAGTTCAAGTTGTTAATAAACTTATTCTACATTTACTCAAAAAAAAAAAAAAAATTGAAGATGGATGGAGTCAAAGGAAAGCTGCTTGAAGTGCTTCCGTCAGTCTTATTTGCACTTTGTATATCGTTTACAACAATCACGGGTTAGAAACCCTTTGCCCTTTGTCACAAAGTCGAATCAGGCTTCCTTGTCGAGTATGATGTATTTAGTCAGCAGGTCCTTGCTGCTCTAAATTTCGAAGAATTCGAGCTAAATGATTGGAAACGACGAATAACGAAGATTTGCAAGATTTGCTAAACCTCTTAGAGGAACTTAGAGATCAATCATCTTAACGACAAGAAGCAACCAAAAGAAGAATGTTGAAACACTATAACTTAAAGGTCAACAAGCGTCGATTTAGACCTGGGCTTAAGAAAAGTCGACCCTGTATCCCGCGGTCAGACTTAAGGAACTTTGAACCCTCATGGTCCAACACATACGTAATAAAGGAGCAAATCGAGCGAGGAACTTATAAGCGAATCACCTATTTAGGCAAAGAAATTCTCAGAACATGGAATGAAGATGATCCAAAGATCTTCTATCTTTAAGGCTTGATGTCTCGAGTAATACTCATTGCCATAAAACATAACCGTTATAGGCACTAGTCCATACACATAAATTTATGCAAACACGAGATGTTTTATAGAACAAGATAATTAATAAAATCTCAAATAGTCCAACATGATAAAAAGGATCAAACGATGTCAAAAAGATAGAAATTACACTTGTGAGAAGTTTGGAGGCCCTCGGGCAGCCTTGTAGTAGTAGCTAAAAAGTAAAAGCCCATAAGGATGTATGACCTATAGGAAAGTCGAAGATTCCTCGGAGTAAATGATAATTAGTCTTGCTGAAAACATGATCTCGAATAAGAGACATTTTATGAGTCGTGAGGGAAAACTTCCATTATCTTCCTAATTGCTCTCTTACTCTGTATTCTTGTGGAAAAATATCCACATATATTATCGTTCTTATGACTTTGTTTTTATCTAAGGTAAACTAGGCATGGAATGATACAAGCGTCCTTAAGCACAATCAAGTAATACGTGAAGAATTACAAAAAAAAAATACAAGTACATAGTCGATAATGATTTGAAAATAAATGTGTGTTTTATTCAAAAATCATTACAAAGTACAACATCAACTCTGACATAGATAAAAGACAATACAAGGTCCATCTCTCTAACCTCTCTTAGATATTGATAAGATGAAAGGTTCAAGCTCTTTATGACCTTTGATGACGGTACGCAAACCAACTATTGGCACCATGGAGACAATGAAGAAGGACCCTGCCGATGTCTAACCTTCTTCAGCAAAGAGACGCAGGTGTACCGAATTCGCTTCAAGTTCGTGGCTCAAATGTTTGCAAGACCGAAATGATTCGACTAGGATCCCGTAATGTGTTGGAAGAGCTCCCTTATCACTTTGGGACTCTCCCTCCAAATGCTATGAGGAAACTTCTTGCTCGTTCGGAGGCAATGAGCAAAAAGTTCACTTTTCCAAAGTTCAATGAACAAGAAGAACAAGGTCAAGATCTGCTGCCTTCATCTCTTTTATCTCCTCCACTATCAATGACAACATTCGCTATAATCCCATCATGCTCCAAGAACTTCACTAACAAATTTGTTTGAGAGTGAGTTTTTGTAGCAATGTGATGTATCTATTTATAGTCACAAGGGACTAACAATCATCGTGAAGGTCATAAAGGCTTTATTGTCCCAAGGAGGCATATCGGAAAATGTAGGGGATAAATAAATCCCTTCTTTTCACATTCTTTTGAATAAATGCCTTTGAACGCATTGTTTGATTGTTTCATTTTTTGATGCCTGACATTACTCTTCTTGTTGGGTTGATGAGACCTGTCAAGTACAACTTCCCAGAAAAAAAAAAGATCAGACAATATTCCCTCACATCCGAAGAACATGATCAACACATCAACAAATGCAAGGGAACTAAGCTAACCACAACAAACGAAAACTTCAAAGCAATCCAACCTATTGCTATATTGTACTCAAAGAACTAGAATGTTCGTTGAACAATACTACCATACATCATGATATTTCCCAATAAAAGGCATCAATGGTAGGATATGCCGAAACATAGCATTATTTATTGCAAAAAACAAGGACGCAAAGGTAAACCCTCTACTTTATTTTCTGACTAGGAGATAGTTCTTACTTCAACCTTGAGTTGCGAACGTGACCAAATCCAACGTTGTGCTCTTCCGGCATAGTCTAAGGCTGAAGTTCTCTTTTCTCGTCCATTCCTTCATTACTAGAAGGATTGAATGAGAGGAAGGGGACAAGGACGATCCCTCTAGAAGCTGAAAATTTCTCATGGCCTCCTAATTTATGCGTAACAAACAAGAGAGCCACGATATTAGGAAATGAAAGCCAAATGTATGAGCAATTAATGGTCATCAATAATCATATATTTGAGATTTATTCGGTGGGACCGAGGTGCCAATAAAACTTACTCTGGGAAAGTAAAGATTAGAGTACCCTTCATCTAGAGAACTAAGTTCTCTTGACATCTTCAAGGAGGCTCCTCTAAGCATGGAATCCAAATAGGATTCAACAAACTAGAAGACCCTTTTTCAGAAATCAACGAACAAGATAAATGAAGTCAATATAAAGGGTTCAAAGAATCCATTATCTTTTTTTCTTCTGGAACTTTTTCTTTGATCACCATTGCGATACGACTTACAAAAATCTTCCATTATAAGATGAATTACTAATCAGTTTTCTTGATGATAAGAATTTCCAAGAAGGTGCCACACCTACTTATAGTAAAAAACATGCAAGAGAATTGAAGATGCCAAATCTTTCCTGAAATAGTATATAAGGCCCTAATATGAGAAGATGACTCATGCTGCCCTTTTTCCAGAAGAAAGAGTAGGCGGTGCAGTGATCCATTCAATTCAAAAATAGTTTTGAAACAACTAACTGGTCAAGGTGATATGTTTATTAAATAAACCATTCTTGACCTATGACTGTACAATAGTAAAATAATTACTGAACACAAACAAATAGTTGAATAGAAAATAAGTTGATTGAGAATCTGCGGGTAGAATACTAAAAGTGCCGCATATTCGATCATCAAAAGGCTGTAAAGGATGAGAAGGGCACATTTAACCAATCAACCATCTTATAAACCTTGGCCAAATTCTCATAAAAGAAATCAAGTACAACGTTCCAAGGAAAACGCCAAAGATATATGCTCGGGGAACTCGGGTTTTATCAGCTCAAGAAGACAAACAAATGGGGCTATGATTTAGTAATAAGAAAAGACGGCTAAGATATCAAAAGTAGAATCAAAATTTTATTTCTTGTTCTCGTACAATTATGAGACACAAACTAAAGTTTCTTAACAAAGGTATGACCCGATGCATTTTTTATTTCATTTCCATTTTTTCAATCTTGAAATTTAGAAAACGACCAACATCTTTGGTGCGCCCATTTCCACACTTCAGCAATTATACTCTGTCGTCTTTATGACTGAAAAAAGTGTTGAGGAAATCAGTTCCTCACACTAGTTCCTCAAGTGTGGAGAAAGATCAACACCTACGGTGCACTCATCAACCACAATTTTGTGTTGGAGCTCTCCCTTTTTTCTTTCATTTTTTTTCGTCATTTGAGGGATTGAACGAGAGTAAAAAGGGCAGGGGAGATTCTGCTTGAAGCCAAGTAAATAGTCTATAATTATTTACATGAGAAACATCTAGCAAGACTAATTTGTCGATAGAACTTACCCCTAAAAAGAAGAGATGCTAAGTATTTTTCATAGGGCAAGTCAGATTCAATAAACACGAAGCCCTCGCTTTCGAATATCAACGAGCGAGAAGCTCAGAGCCACCACACAAAAAAATTTGACAAACAAGAGGAAAATTAATAAAATGGAGCATGAGGCTTACCACGAAGAACATTCTTCAGAAATTTGAAGGATATAAAGTTCTTCACATTTAATCTTTTATCCTTTATGCTTTCATAATTGAGTTCTTCAAGGTCAATGAAGTCCGACTTGTGTATAGCTGCGTTTGACATCAGGGATCCAAGGATAGTGGGCACTTTCCACTCTCCCTCGTTCGTTACAAAGCAAAATTTCTTTCGCCATGAATAGATTTTGTGCTCAATGCCATAAGATGACATCAAAGAAGAAGTGAAGATAACTGTTCTGTCCGAATACATTTTCAGCCTCATCACAAATTGAAACAGGTCCATCGACCAATATAAATTTTGGCTTCAAAGGCACAATATAAATGACATTAGCACTGATCTGGAGTTATACAGATCTGCACCATCACTAACTCATAGAAGTTCATAATTTCTTCTAGCTCCTTAAATAATGGGAAACAAAGGTCTAGCCAGAACCGATCATAGAAATAACAAATTTCATTTTCTACATAGAGATATTAGGCATTTCATCCACTTTTGCTTCTTGGATAATGATGGACTGATTGAAGATATACTTTTTTGATAGACTTCTAAGGATGGTAGATTTCAGCTCTGAACCAACTTCGAATTTGTATGATAGAAATAAACTTTTGTTTCATCGGAATAGTGCGATCAAACTCAGAGGATGAAATTTTTTCAAACTATTTAACCATTTAAAAATTAGATAGAGAAAACTAGAACAGGTGATGAACGAGCAAGAACGAAATTTATCCATCGGGAAGATCAAATAAAGTCAACAATCACATCTGCCATTTATGACAGACATTAGGGGCATTTTTTTACTGATCCCCTTTTTTTGTTCAGACAATGCACATACTCCATCGGAACCATGGAAAAGTAAAAACATATACAAGACAAATATCAAAATGACCTGAGTATTTAATAACATATTCATACAAAAAGAGAGAGCGATCACCGGGGTACAAAAATGTTGCGACCAGGGGAGTCATTTTCGATATTTCTCTCGGAGCTTCAATGAAAAACCAAAGTAGCCAATATCTTTTCATTTCAGAGGTAGAGCTCCTCTGCGCACAAGGTTGTCAACAATAGATTCCATCACTTGTTGACGTTGTTTGCAACGACCTCTTTAAATGCTTGAGAGGCGGTATACCGAGGCATGTTATCTTCTTCGATTCCCATATTAGCATCTTTCTCTCTTGATTAACTAATTGGACACGAGGTTGTTCCACCTCTTTTCGAAAATCCAGTGCCCTCTTTCTCTCCCATTCAAGCTCCTGTCGCATCGCCTCAAGTTCGTCCCTTTCCTTCTAATTAGTCATGCAAATCTTCCCGGTGGCCTCTCTGAAGTTGTCCTGATAAGTTCTAATTTTAAATAGCTCCCTTTCGAGTCGATCCTTATCCTAATTCAACATTTATATTTTTCGCTCATAAGCAATCTTTCCATTGGCGTACTCGATTAGGGAACACTGAAGACCAAACTTTTTCTGATGGAGCATCTTCAATTTCGATTGAAGTTCTGTTGAGGATTCCATATCGAGAGCGATATTTCTCTCCAAGTCAGCTCGAGTATTTCTAAACTCTTTTCTCTCCCTTGTGAGAACCTGGTGAGATGTATTGACAATATAAGCCCATCGCTAGGAGGATGCCAAGCTCTCCATTAGTGGAATATGATGATCTTCCTGGTCAATTTCTTGCGCCACCTTCTTCAAATGCTTCAAGCTAATGACCGAACCCGGTTGAAATGCTATCAACAAAATGCTCCCTTAGGAGACCAGTCTTTAGTCAGGTCAACTAACTCCTGACTCCCATATTTATTTATCTTTATAAAACGATCCTCCATAGCTGGAGTAAGCATGAGGCCTCCTCTAAGGGACTCCTGCGTACTCGTTTGACCCTTCTAAATTCATCAGATTTATGTGATAGGTCAAGTGGCTCGGGCAGTCTTCTTTTCTCCACAATACCCTTTCCTTTCCCCCCATGTGCTAAAGGTGCTTCTTGAGAAGCTCTTCTGTCATCAATGTTCCAAAGGGAGGGGCACACACCACCATTCCTTGAGTAAGCATCTGAGGAACATACTCATCTTTTTCCTTCTGAACTGTACGCTCCACAAAAGAAGACGATCTCGCAATACTGCCAGGCATGGTTAAGGTCAAGATCACGACAAGACTGTCGGACAGACACAAATTGGACCGTTGCTTCTCACCTACAACAAAGGCTGCATGATTCACATAAGATGTCAAATATAGGATTATGATGCTTGAAACCTTTGTGAGAAAACATCCTTATCTTCCAACCTGCTCTTAAGAAAACCAGGATAAGTATAAAGACCAACGTCGATCTCTGCCTTCATTAGAACATCATAGCTCTTTCTCTTCCTCAGTCAACATCAAATCTTCAAGCATCTCCCTTCTTGAGCGTTGCATCTCAGTAGAGATATTCTAGCTGCTCAGATTGCGGGAAAAATAGAAAGGTTTCTTCCAATAAACAATCATTTTATTGACCAATTCAACTACCTTCAACAACTAGGAAAACACGTCTAACCCATTACTTTGCATCTTCTCTTGGAACACATGCCAGAACAGGTTTGTTGCCCAGTAAAGTCCCTCGACACGAGTCTACATGATTACCACCATCATGCTCTCTATCGTGTTAGGGCTTTTGCGAGCCAAAACAAACCCCAAAAAAATTCAAAATGTTGACCAGTTCTGCACACAATGGAAACCACAAGCCAGAGTGGAACTGTTTATAAAAAACACAAATTTTGTGTTAGGAGTTTCGTCCCTTGCCGCTCTCAAAGTCACGACATTATAAAAAAAACACTTCGATTAGACCTTTGTCGCCTAGATCTCCTCCTCTTAGGAACTTTTTTAAAGCTTTCTTGGCAGTAGAGATCCTCATTTTTTTCCAAAATCAAATGCCATCGAAATATCCCGAATGAATAAGCACACCGAGTGGTTTCAAGGTGACAAAATCAGGCATAGGATCAGATATGATCCCCTTGGTTGGGCTGCAGGCCTCCTTCATGACCAGATTAATTCTCTAGCATCTGTGACATCACCGGTAGTAGAATCTCCCATTTTAGATAGGACCATGGTCTCCGTTTTATTTATCCCGAGCTCTCTTACATCCTGCCTCATCGATTCCTCTGAAAGCAACAAATTATCGAAGTCACCAAGGGGAGAAGCTTCAGATTGATGAGACTGCATTACGTTACCTTTAAAGTATAGGCCATCATCATTCTGATATGAAACCGTATCACCAACCGTTTGATCCACGAGGGATATTACCTCCTTTCACATCAGATCCTCTATCATTTTATTCTGATGAGAAATTTAGTCTTTGAACTTGCCTATAAAATCGATATCTAATAATTATAAACTATTCGTTAGTCCGAAAGCAAAAAGAAAAAAAAAAGAAAAAAAAAGATGTGCTTCAAAAAACGCTCCACTGGAAATATTCGGATCAACAACAACCGCAGCAAGATGCAGTTCTGACCCTTCTGGCACGACAGAAACATGAGTCTCCGTCGAATCATTCATGGGGTGCTTTTCCAAGTAAGCAAATCTCCTGTTCAACAGAGGATTCCCCCTCTACCATCCTTTCTCTTAGAAAGGCTGCCTCGAAGTGGTTATAAGAAACTGTTCTGCCTCGACGAGCCTATAGAGAAACCCCCCTGTGGATTCCTTTTTCCTCCGACATTTTAACTCTCTTCTGAGGCTCTTCTTTCGATTTAAACTGTGTCTTCTTTCGTTCGAGAACTAGTCTTTTGCCCTCTATGACGAAGAATCTCCTCCACGTTGACAAGCGGAACCCTCATCTCTTCTAGAAGAACTGTCTTATCTTTAAAGCAAAAAAAGTCTGATGATGCATATAAAGGTCTACTTTCGTTTCTATGTGATTCTATAAATACCCCGAGCGACAATAATTATTTAAGTTTGGAAAAATATCACATTTAATACTTTTTATGAAATTTAACTTGAACTTTTGTACTTTTTTCTTGAGATAGTTCAAATGACTTCACAAAAATACTTCTCGATACGAAATATGCAATAACTCACTTCTTCAGCTTGAACTCACTTCTTCAAAGCATAGTCTCCTAAGCGAATAGAAATAGGATCCTCAACAAACCTCAACAAGAAGGATAGGTAAAAGAGGGATGGATCTTTTTCACAAGAAAGCCAAGACACTCGTGAAAAGAGCAAATTCTTCTAATGAATGGCATAAACCTAGAGACTACTTATTTCAGGATAAGCATATAATGCCCCCAAGCGAAGGCCAGTCCTGAAAAGTTGTTGATGATAAAGAAATCAAATTCCTCGCGTGACAAGCTGATGAGCCCTCAAGGAGAAATGAACCGTTCCCGATAGAAGCGTCATCCTTGCCTTGAAGGTCTCGAAGGAATAAAAAAATCTTTATTCTCTCATTTTTCTTGTAGACGTCTGACCAAAGAGCGGAGATAATTGGAGAACTAAATGTATACAAATATGGGTATACTTGAATTTTTGCTAAATTTCTCTTCATGAATTAAGCTACTTGTCGAAGGGGCTAAATTGAGCTCACTTGTCGAAGTGGTTGAATCGAGCCAATCTGCTGAAGTGGCTGAATCGAGCTTGCTTATCAATCCGATCATTCTCATCTTCCTCGAAAGGACGACCTAGCCCAACTATGCGACAAACAACTATAAGAGGAAACCATTATGACTTCGAAGATACATCATGACTAATAAGGACATTTGTCGATCCCTTAAGAAAGATGTGACTCGTTCCTTTCATCCAGGTATCAAGGATGACCACCGTACTGTCAATGCTTGACATTGACCGACAATACCTGACATCAATATCACAGTCTTTCATCAGGACATTGGAGGAAGGCGACATATAGTATAAGATGTCCTACTTCAATTATTTTATTGATTTTCTCCTTTTTGTATAAAAGAAGTGGAGAAAGGAGAACAAGTGGTTGCTTTCTTTTTCTCTCTCTAGATCCTCTTGTTTCATTGCTCTCTTGGGAGATCGCTTTATATCTCGGGGATCCTCTGAGGAGTCCCATCTAGGGGTGTAAACAAGCCGAGCTTGAGCGAGCCTAGGCTTAGTTTGTGTTCAGCTTGTTAAAAAATACCACTTTGTATTCAGTGTGTTTATATATCGAGCTCAAAAAATTCGTTCGTGTTCAACTTGTTTGCTTGGCGCCGAACACGAGCTGTTCGCGAATAAAGAGCGTTTAGATAACCTAATCATGCAGCCATAGAATGTTAAGAGCAGGGGTGAGATTTTAATTTTATTTCTTATATCAAAATATATATTTAAATAGAGTTTAAAATAAATTCTTGATTATAAATCTTTGTAGCTGATAGTCAATCAAATTATTTAAAAATAATCATCATCATTTATATATATATATATCAAATATATATATATATATATAATTTAATTATTTAGAGTTAAAACGAGCCGAACATAAATGAACAAAATTTTATTTGTGTTCAGCTCATTTATATGTCGAGCGCAAAAAATTTGTTTATGGTCGGCTCGTTTGCTTATTAAACTAATAGAATAAGAGCGACTTAACGAGACAAACATGAGTTGTTCACGAACGACGAGTCATTTTGATAACCAGAAATTGAAATTCAATACATTTCCTAAGATTCCCTCAAAAGATTCATCCATCTGTCTCTATCATTCCCTTTGCGATACAAGATCTTTTGCCGGGTTGTATGTACTCTCAAACGATACGAGTCCGTACGCCTCAAAAGAATTCAACATTATTAATATTGAATATTTTTTTTTCTAAGAAATATTGAAATATTATTTTGAGAAGCTATTAAATGCACGAAGTTAGTCTTTTAGAATAGATGGTAGATGTACTAGTTATATTATAGATTTATTAGAACAAATAATGTTGGTTTAGTTTTGATGAAGTTGCATAAAGACTAATCATCAGGTCTGTGTGATTTGGATTTGGAGTGTTAGGAAATATATTGAACTATAATGCATACAAATTTTTTTTAGTTTGGTTGATTAAAAGAATAAAAAAACATGAATATGAGAGATATTTTGATATCAATGTTTGGAAAGAGAAGATATTCAGAAGTGTCACAATTATAAGGTAATCAAATTTATGAGTTTTATAAAGCTATTCGAGGAGATATAAGATACACTGGCTGAGCAAAAATAGGTCTTTATCATAAAATTGTATGATTATATGTGAGTAAGCCTTCTTGCAATCAAATAAAATTAACAAGTATTAACAAACTAGTTCAATGAATTACAATAGTTAGACAAAATTGCATTAAATTTATATGCATATTGAATTTTAATTGTACTATATATTTAATAATTAAAAATTTTAATTAATCAAAATTTATTTAAATAATATATCATTCATATATAGAGCATTTAACAAGTTACTTTTGAACAACAAACAAGTTTGTTCGCTCACATTTTAAAAAAGTTAAGACTACGTTCAAATTTTGTTCATTTAACTTTCGAGTTTAAAATAAAATATGAAGATTTTTTTTTAAATTTGATCAAACATGATCAAGTTTTAATCGGGTCGAGTTCGAGCTACCCTTTAAGCATACTGGTTCATTTACATCACTGCATACATGTACACACGGAGATATATATATATATATATATACACACACACACACACATTTATACATATGTATATATATGTTTATCTATCTGTATGTATACATCTTCACACACACAGACATACATAAGTACGTTCATACATACGTTTTGTATGAAATAGTGTTAATGTTGATTTTGGAAAAAAACAAATGTTATGTAGCATGGTTGGTAAAAGCATAAAGAGGGTAATGTTTGTAAAGGAGTGATGATTTGAATAAAACATTGAATAAGGTAGTAGGAAATAACTTCAGGTTGTTTGAACGTGTAGAATGTAGGGTAAATGGTGTGAAAAAGGATGAAAGGAATTGATAGGGAGCTATTTTCATAACTTAAAAGTTGAGAACTCCAATATTCTCTGATTTGGATCATCAAATTGCAATTTGATATGTCAACAAAATTATTAGCTTGAGGGTATAAAATAATAACATGGTAGGCTTAAGTTAATGATTTGTTCAACTGCATAATTTGATCAAACATCTAATAAGTGTCTAATGTAACTTCTATTTTAATAGGAGGTTGCATCTAATGGCAATTGGGAATGACCAAGGACTGTCCACAGTTTTGGTCCTCGACAAGAGGCTCTGCTCTATCTGGGTGGGAAACCCATCCCTGAAGCTTAATTTGTATGAGATCATACAACATTTCCATCGACTAAACACACACATGCAGCTAGAATTAACTAGAGTCCGCATCATTATAAATTAAACTTCCTTACAATTTGATGTACTCAAAGTTTAAAAATTACTGTTCTAGACCACTAACCTCATCAAATTTCAATATTTAGGAAATTCCTCTGATTTGTATTTTTATTTATTTCTACAGAAAAACAGTTCCTGTGGAGGAAATTCTCACTATAGATCTGAAGCCTGGGTGGAAGAAGGGGACAAAGATCACTTTCCCAGAGAAAGGAAATGAAGCTCCACATGTAATTCCTGCCGACGTAGTCTTTATAATTGACGAGAAGCCTCACAGTGTGTTCATGAGGGAAGGCAACGATCTTATTACCACGCAGAAGATCTCACTCGTTGAAGCTTTGACAGGATACACGGTCCATTTGACAACGTTGGATGGACGAAGTCTCACCATACCCATAAACTCTATAATCCATCCGGGCTATGAGGAGGTGGTGCCCAAAGAAGGCATGCCTATTCCCAAAGATCCAACCAAGAAAGGTAATCTAAGAATCAAGTTTAACATCAAGTTCCCATTGAGGCTGACTTCAGAGCAGAAAACGGGAATCAATAAATTGCTGGCTCCTTGATGAAGCACACAAACGTTGATTAAGGAGGGAATTTCTTCTGCTTGATGTATTTTTTTTTTACTACTACACCCGTTACTTTGCTGTTTGATTTCAATAAAATTTGTCAAAGTAGGTATTGATCTTTACTATTTATAAGCTATTTTAGCCCTTAATATGTTAGTCAGGAAAAGTGAAATTGGAATATGGTTCGCTGGTAGATGTCAAAGGGGAGTGGCAACTGTATGTCTTTGGTGCTTCTTCGGGAGGATTTTATTTTTCTGAAATGGTGAAACATGCGCAGAATTTGATGATTCTTTTCTCTGGAAGTTTCTTAAATTTGAAAAAGCGCTTGCATCTAATGTTGTGGCCAAGAAGAGGAATTTGGATTTGTTCTGAAGTTAGTTTACTTCGAGAAATAGTAGTTTGTTGTAGTGTTTATTTCGTTAAAATATTGTTTTTTTAGCTGATATTTAAATGGGCAAGAACATTATAGTCCATTTTGAATTGTGACTTGCCCGGTTCTTCCCCAACTTGTATGTCCTTAACCTGCTTTTATGAAATAACAATTTAATTTGACTTGCTTTTTGGCACCATCTTTGGATATAGTACTTTTCCATCTCAAAGGTTAAGCTCTGTTACTTAGCATAAAATTGTTGTTGGAATGATTGTTTATGTAGTAACACTTGAAGGTTTATATGTGGGCGTTTCAAAATCTGATATGTCTAACTCAATTAATATCGGTGTATCCTGAAACTGGAGAACAGAAGCTTCACTATCTGAAGTAACATTGTCATCTTTTACCAATCCATCTTGATTAAGTAAGATTTGAGAATTGTCAATTGTGATTGAGATTATGATTGAAAATAGTTAGTTTTTTTTTTTTAATTTTTAGAAATGTAATCGTTTGAAAATAGATAAAATTTAATCAAAATAATGATGCTTGGTATTATAAATTCTCAGAGGAACAAAGAAAAAAAATCTTAGATTCAGTAGCTTGAGGGATTTCTCACTTTGGTTCGTCATATCTAGGGCTGTAAAAAAAGCTCGTTGTTCGTGAATAGTTCGTGTTTGGTTCGTCAATGAGTTCGTGTTCGTTTCGTTCGATAAGTAAACGAGACAAACGCAAACAAATTTTTTTAGTTCGGTTAGTTAAACGAACCAAACACGAACAGTGATGCGTTCGTTCGTGTTTGAATCGTTATTGTTTGAAATATAAAATAATATAAAATAATTATATATAAAAAATTTATTATATTTTAAAACATTAAATTTTATAAATTATAATATATAATAAAATAATAATAATAATATATTAATATACTATAGTAGTAATATACTAATATAGATATTGTATATTTATATAATATAAGTTATATAATTAATATATAATATTATTTTTATATATTAATATTAGGGATGTCAAACTGGCTCGTCGTTCGCGAACAGCTCGTGCTCGGTTCGTGTTCGGCTCGTTCGTTAAGAAACGAACACGAGCTTATTTCAAACAAACTAAATTTTAAACGAATCGAATACGAACACAAGCTTTGTTCGGCTTTGTTCGTTCGTGTTCGACCCCTAGTCATATCCAACATAGGGATACTAGCAACCACTATTCTATATTTGATTACTTCAAACTTCTCGATTCTCTTCTTGGGCTCTATTGGGAAATCTTCTTTTGCTATGATACAGAAGATTGGCTTTGTAGGCTTTTCATTTCAATCAATGCTTGGGCTGTTGACGTTTGGATATTATTAAAGATCTTCTTAGACGTCATATATCAAATTGTGCTCCAACCATCTTTTTTTCATGACAGTTGGATGGAACAATCATATCAATTGAAATAATATTGACAGAACCCTTTCAGGTTCTTTCATATATTCATTTGATACCACTTGATATTGAATTTCAACTGGTCAAAAGCTAAAATAGTCTTCTATAGAATGACTACTGACCTTCTGGTAAAAAGAGCAATACTTTGGATGATCTTTCTTACCAACTTTTTCTAATCTTTTTGGCTCTCGCAGCATGGCTCTGGTTTCTTGATTAGGTTGCAAAACATATTTTCAATTGCTTTTGTTTTGAATGTATATGTCTTATTCTTGTGATCATCCATAGTAAGATGTAACCTTCAATCTGAGGGAACCTCTATTGACATAACTACTGACTATGCTAAGGAGACTGATACTGTGGTTGTTGGGCATACTATATAGGTTGAAAAGAACAAATGTTCTACTGCTGCTGCTGTTGTTACTCTGGTTATATCTATATCAGTTGTTTCCCCTTGTCTACATCCAACACATTCCCTCACTTCTTCTCAAAGACTTTTATCAGCTTTGGCATTGTTGGGCTCTTCAAGAAAATTTAGTAGCTTAACTTTTTGTAAACTACCTGCTTTATTAAGTAACTTTTCATAGCCCTTGATTGTGAATCCCTTTAAAAGAAAAGCTACAAGTCCATGTATAGTCTTGAGAAGAATCTCTATGGTGTATTGTTCATGGAGATGTAGTTTTCATTCATGTTTAAATTCCTCCATCTTAATATGTATTCTACAAGGGTCTCTTAGGTTTTCTATTTTTTAACAACCAAATCACCAACGGTGATATGTTGCTGGGCTCCAATAAACTACTTGAGGAAAACATTTTGTAATTCAACAAAAGTCTTCACTAACCCATTAAGCAATTCAACGTACCGGTTGAATCTTCTTTTCAAGGGTGTAGTCATATAAATGACTGTGGCCGAGTAGCAGTAATCCTTCAGACAACCTCTTTCCCATATGCAATAGATAGAGGGTGAAACTCACTACCTCCTAAAAGATGCGAAGTCTCAAGAAGCACAAATCCCTATTCATAATCCATCTTCTTTGCCTCATTAATTGTTTACTTTCTTTACCTTAGGTACTTTTTTGTTCTTATTCCTATACTGGGTTTGGGTCAAAGGTGCAGACCTCTAGGTAGATCTAATCTTAAAAGTTGTTGGAGGAACTTCATACTTAATCAGATTGATATCTTCATTAGCAGCGTCTGGCTTCTGTGGTGTTTTAGAAATGGCAGTTTCTTAGACTCAGACAAATTTCCAATTTAGCCTATTGATGGTATTAGAATTTCCATCTCAAACTTGAAATGATAATCTTGTACACTTTTTAACCTTCACAGCTTTAGCACTCATGATAACAAAAGCAAGGTTACCGTAGGTCATTTTAAGTCTTGAAACCCCTTGTTGAACTTAAGAACTTATTATGGAGGCAAGGCTTTCTTGCAGACTACGAAGATCAAACTAGTCTCAAAAGAGAAGATCAACTCAGGGGAAACCATTTCTAAAAGTTGAAAAAATTAAATAATTAGTTTAGTGCTCCATATTGGTTGTGGAGGTTTTAAAATAGAAGAAAACTTCATAAATTGTTTGATTTACTGGGGAGTTGCAAGATTTAACAAGTTATTTTAAATTTTAATTTTTTAAATTACAAACAAATTTATATATGATTGAAAAGTTCAAAAGGAACAAGTTCTAGAAAGAAATAATGGTTTAAAATTGTTATTAAAAAACAACCATGAAAGAACAGAAAGTTGGCTTGAAAAAGAAGAGATCGAAGAAAGGTGGACCCAACCTCAGGATTATGGAATGCCAAATTGTTTTTAAACAAGGTTGTTTTCTTTATTGGGGTTCCATAAATTTAGAATTTAGGAGATTCTAATAATTTTTTATTTAGGAATGTTTAAACAGGCGGTTCTAAAATCGAAGAAATGATGTTGACAGTACTTATCTAAAAACAAAATGAGTAAGATTACCAACAAACGAATGGTAGTTCAGCCTGTAAAGGAATACAAACTCACGATGTATGAAGGTAAAACTACTAGACGAAGATGGAGAGAAAAGTTATTTCCTAGTCGAGTTACCCAAAAAAAAATGTTGGTTTATTCTATGTTATTCAACGGATATTTTGAATATTTAATTATTTAAATAATCAAATATGTAAAAAAAAAAATTCATGTTGACCTAATTTTTACATGAGATATATTATGTTCTCTCTCTAGAGCCTAGGATCTACCTTTAGGGTTTTCTTAGTGGTTCTCCAAGAAGACTAATGAAAACTTTGGTTGAGTTGGTTAAAAATCAAGATATTTAAGCTTAAGTTGAGTTCTTATATACTTGGGAATGTCTTAAGTTACCCTTTGACCCTAGAATTTAGCCTTCTATTTGGTCTCTCTTATTGGAAACTTTACACCTCTCTCTCCTAGCTCTTTGGGTGACTTTTTCTTTAGTTCATAAAGAGTACATTGAGTATGATGCTCATTTTAAACTTGTATTTTAATAAAAGAGAAAATAAAATAAAAATCACCTAATTAAACAAAAATTAAAAACAAGGATGTCCAATGTAAATAAAATTGACCCAAAAAGTGAAATTAAAATTAAAGCTCATTAACACTTCAAAAAAGGAAAAAAAATTAAATAGATTCACCGAAGTAGAATTAAAATCAAGATAAATGATATAGAATTAAAAAAAATTAAATTCATTGATGTAGGACCACCAAATTGAAATTTCAAAATATTAAACATGAATTTATCAAATTGAGATTAAAATAAACCAAAACTCATTAAAACTTAAAAGTAAAAGCAAAATTATAATAAAGTCACCTACAGTTCGAACCTATAATTTCAAATATAACAAAATGAAAATGCAAGAAAAAAATGAGAAAATTAAAAATCAATCCTATAAATTTAAAATCCAAAAGGTTCAAGTTCATTAAAGACTAAATAAGTAGAGGGAAAATTGAAAATAAACTAGACTCACTAAAATCTCCAAATTTAAAAATAAGGTAAAAATTACAAAATGATAATAAAATTCAATAAAATTAAAATCACACATCAAAGTCAGCTTGTGAAATTAAAGTTAAAGGAAGACAAAATTTAAATGAAGTTATCAAGTCCACCTAAAGTCAAACTTAAAATTGAAATCAAACATAATTAAATTTATTAAGTACCAATCCAAATTTAAATCAAACTAAACTCCATAAAGTTAAAACCATCAAAATTAAATAAAATCAAGATCTAAATTTCATTAAAATCATGAAATCAAACTAACTAAAATCCAAATCAATCAAACCAAAGCCACTTAAATCCAAATCAAACATCATTCTACCACGAAACTAAGCTCAAACTTAAACACAATCCAAAATTTCGAGCCACCTCAAGCTCCCCATGAGCCAAGGAAAATCTAAGCCGCTAAGCCACCAAACAATCATGACAAGCCATCAACTTCAAGTCGTTAATCCTCTGCATGGCAAGTGAACTAAAGCTAAGGCAAGGGCAAGTGCAAGATAAATCCAAGCCACCAAGCAATCTCTCGCCAATTGAAATCCAACAATCCAAGCCCCCCAAGTGACCATACCCTAAACCCATTCTCATAACCATCTTTGACGATGATAAGATAAGTTCTCCTATGTAATTCCAAACCACCCAATGTAAACCAAAGTAACCTAAAACTTAATGGAGTGAACCAAATTGTAAGGAATTTGCCATCTTTTACTCCCTTACACAAAACAAGAAGAAACTAAACCAAACTAAAAAAAAAAGCCTACCCTAACCCTCTAGTTCCCAAGCTTTTGAAAGCCAGCCGAAGCTCCCCCATGGCCTCCCATGGCTATTTAAAGTCCATCTTAAGAGCTCCTCATACAAACAATGCCTCCTTTCCCTTAGCTAAAACTCTACCAAAATCCCATCAAATTACTTAGCTAATCTCACTCATTAATTTGTCTCCATCTTAAGCTCAAGCCACTGCCATTACCTCACTGATCTCTCCAAGCTACAATAGGACTTCTCACTCAAACTCATCAAAGCACTAAATTGACCTTTCCATTAGCTTCCACAAACCCTAAAACCAATTCCACCATAATATTCCTTCTGCCCTTAAACCTCCAGGCCTATCCAAGCTCAACCAGTGCACCCCTTTGTTCAAAAGCATACAAGGTCACACCACTGACTCAATTGTAGCTTAAGGGAGGTGCATTAAAGCTAATTGATGATGAATCAAGCAACCGGTCGAGGAAAAACCTCTTGGGCTAATATATAGGTTTAAAACAACAATTTTGTGCTCTACTTTGGACCTTTATGAAGAACAATTTCAATTCATGCAACCTTAGCTATAAGATGTGACCTTAGGGCCTAGAGAAAAATTTGGATGCTATGGATCTTAGTTTGGCACATAGGATTGCATAAATCAATCATTTGATCACAGATAACTCACATTCACTTTCCATTTGAGGATGATGAATGGATGCAGTTCATTTTCATGAATTAGAAATAAACAACATAGATTAAATCAATCAAGGAACAATGTGATGGATCAGTGCATGAAATTGGATGCCAATGTTCAAATGAAATTGAATCACAGAGTGCCATGTAGCATTAACAAAATACAAGGTTGACATGGTGGCTGACGTAGTCAGCATTTTAAATAGGAAATTTTTAGATTTATAGATTTAAGTAAGTATAGAAAATTGGGGAAATTTTAAAAATGTATAACTAAATAAATAAAAATTTTGAATATGAAAAGTAGATCTTTTAAACTTGATAAAACATGGAGAACGAAGGAAAAAAAAAAACTTTGACAAGTTAACCCATAATTAATTCAGAGATTAATTAAAACTATTAGTAAGTTAAAAACTTTTTAAAAATTAATTATAAATCAAAATAAAATGAAAATTTGATTAAGGCCTCTGACTATGGAAACTTCCCACAATTTTTCTAAAGTCTGAAACAAACATTTAATAAAAAAAGTGTAATTTTCTTTGAAATTAGTAAATAATTTTAAATATAATTATGAAAAAGAAAATAACATCATAAAGTTACAAAATCAAACGAAAATTAAAGAGGACATTAAAATAGTAAACCGATGAAATAAAATGATATTTTCACTCTTTGGAATTTAACCATTAATGTGAAATTAAGGGTATATTTGTAAATTAAAATTTACACATTAACCCTCCCTATAAACCTTAATTAAAAAATATAATTAACCCTTCAAATTTTAATAATTGGACCTATTAGGTAAGCAAAATGAAGTAATAAAAGGAAACTCAAACTTGGAAAGAAAAATTACATGAAAGGGTAAATTTATAATTATTAAAATTATGAAAGATTGCACTTTATTAATTCATAAAAATTATAATAATTACAAGGCATGGGAAAAATGACTAAATTAATATTTAAAATACCTTGAGAGAAATTGGTAAAAATTAACCAACCAAATCAATCAAAATTTAATAAAAAATTGACAAAATTGAAGATTTACAAATCTACCATTTGGGTTAAATTGAATAATTGGGAAGTTTAAAAATTGGTAAATTTAATTAAATCTCATTAATAAAAGACAAATTAGTAAATTTTAACAAAACTCATAATTGAAAAGTTGAGGAAGGTCACATATGTAATTTCTCGAAGTTAGCAATATGCCCTTAATCTCTTTTATTAATTTAGACTTTGCTATTTAGTTGATTAAGTAAAAAAAATAGTTTTTACAAATATACCGTTATAAACTAAAACCCTAATAACTATTCCAAAGAAATTCATAGTTAAATGAAATCTTCACCCACAAATCAAGTTAACAAAGAAGAACCAAAGTATTAAAAAATATAACTCACTAAATAATTGTTAATTATATTTAAATTATTAACCCAATAAATAAACACAACAATTCATAAAAATATTAAATGGACATAGGACAACTTGAGAACTTTAATGTTTAGAATCTAGTTACTAACACCTCTAAGAAATTTAGGATTCTTAGAGATCATATGAACTTATTATGAGTTAAGATTTAAAATATGATACTATTAAAAATTGAATAAAAATTAAAGTTAATCATATTAAATACAAATAAAAATTTAAAATTTAATCCTATTAAAATCATATTAAAATTAAAAGATAATCCTATTAAAAATAAACAAAATTCATGAAATCTATAAAAAGTAGAACTTATGAACCTCTAATGTACAAACAAATCAAAACCTACAACTTGAACAATAATTCACCTCAGCTCTATAAAGATCTGTTGAATGATGACACACATTAAAATTACCTATTTTAGGTGTATTTTATTGTTATTTATAATGATATTGTGCTTCAATGAAATGTATTTTGCATATTTTTGATTTCATGTGTAAGAAATGGAGTTCAAGAGAAAAAAGAGCAATAATAGAGCAAAAAAGGGTCAAATGAAGCCAAAAACACAAAAGGCAACCTAGCGCCTAGGCGCCAGGGGGACTCGATGGCTGGGCCTAGGCGCGACGGTTGGGCCCCTAAGTGCCAGAAACAGTTTCATCAAGATTCAATAAATTTAGACGAATTTCAAAAATGTGCCTTAAGTTAATTTTGGTTATTTTTAGAGCTCTATATATAAAAGACATTTTTACACATCTAAAAGGGGAGAAAAGCATAAAAAACTTTGTTTTTTAGTAGTTTAGGCCACTATTGGGGTGGGTGGCCACTATAGTGAGAGTTCGGTGATTGTAGAGTCTTGTGTGAGTCTTGTGGAGTCGAGTTTTATCAGAAAACTTAGGAGAATTTCTTGGGGAGAAGTTTGAGATAAGTATTTGTACTTTTGTTTTTGATTTGTCTTGTAAACTTGGTTTTTATATATATGCTATTTTGTTTTGTTATCCCCACGATTTCTGAGTAGGTTTATTTTCTTTCTCCTTGCAATAAAAAATAATGATGTGTGGATGAGAATGTTTTGAAGATTTCTTTTATTGAAATAATTTGTGATGATATTTTCACCGGTTTTTCATTTACTTGGCAAACTAGTCATTTATGATATTAAAGCCTTTTACAAAATATAATGACCCGGGACTATGATTTCACCAATTAGTAAGTACCATACTAAACCTTGGAGGAAGGGAATGTCAAATCCAGAGGGAGTGCAAATAGATAGGGAGATAATTTTTGATGGACAGTTGTTTCTAGGGTGACATACTAGATCCTTTACAAATTTGGTCAAAAGTTGAAACTAATGATCCCTGGTTAGTCCTATAGAGAAGGCATAGTGGGTAATCTAGAAGTGAGAGGCTAGAATCTACTCAACATAACCACATAAGCTAGAACTAACTTTAGATTGGCCAATGTACTTTATGATCCTATTTGTCACAATACCTCATTTTTATCTTTAATCATTTGATTCCTGCACTGATTTACAATCTTTTTGTAAGGGGAAAAACTTTTTATTACAATCGTACTTCTTTACACATCTTTAATTTAAAAACTTTGCATTTACTTTCAGTTTAAATTAGAAGTATCCACTTTTGTTACACCTTTCTCCAAACAGCTCGATATTATTCTCCTGCAAATAGTTTACACTATAAGTAGAAAACTTACTAAGTTAGCATAGTAAATTCCTTATTCCTTGTTGGTTTGATACTGGGTTTCTAAAGAAAATTCTATATTACTTGAAACGATACTTATACTTGCGTAGTACTCCTAGTGTGTAAACCATTAATCAACTTAATCACACATTTATTTTGCACACTTATCGCTGAATATAAATTGGGTCAGCATTTTGGCCATCTTTTCAAACTTAAATAATTATTTAATTATGGGACGGGTCTAATGACACCACCAATGGCTATTGATAAGAATCTTTCATTCAGAATGGGCAAAATATGCTTTTTGACTAAGTATATCAGGTACCACGATAACTTGGGATGATGAAACTGTGGGATCTTGTTTAGATTCAATAATCATTTTCCCCTTAATAACCGGTACACTTCAAAATACACCAAACCACATGCACCGTAAGACGTCAATCGAAATCCTGTTGCATATAATAACCTCCTGTGGATCCAAACCATTCTTAGCAGCCTAATTAGTGCATTGGTTACCCTCACAATAAATAAAGGACCATTTAACCTACAAAACCATTTGATAAGTAAAACATTTCTTCATATGATTAATCGTAAACCAAGGATACTCCTTGCATAATTTGCCAATATTTCAAAAAACCAAATAATCCATTTCAATCAAAACTTTACTTCAACCAAAAAATATAACAATATTCAAAGATATTAAAACTGCATCTATTTCAACAATTAAAGGAGAAGACACAATAGTAGGAGCAGAGAACCACAATAAGCAGTTATCGGATGAATTCCTGCAAACACCCTCGATACCAGCCTTCTTCCAGCTCCATCTATATTTAACTTAACATAACCTTCCTCAAATTTATTCCAAAATATCAGATTTACCTGTAATTTAAACTTACTAGAAATAAACACATTAAACAAATAAAAAAGCTTCAACAATTTTTTATTAATAGGATACTTAAACATACCAAATTTTGGCATCTTCAAAATAAAACTTCTAATGTAATTAAATAAGAGAGCTCAGAAACCTATTTATCTATATGCTTAACATCACTCGTAGAAATCTAAAGAAACCAAAAGACCACAATAGGAATGGATACAAAAGACAATCACCCCATGCTCTTCTAGCAATTAATCAGATCTTTAATAGATAAATTAGAACCCCATCTTAAATTCTTATCAAAAAGGAAAAAGCCATATTCAAAATGCCCTTAGAAAAAGAGAAATTGCAAAATAGATGATCAATATCCACTTCATGAGTTTTGCAAAGAGGACACCCAAAAGAAAGTTTAATACCTTTCATCTTCAAGATATCATCAGTAGGAATAATCTTATGAAGAAGTCTCCAAAAGAAAGAAATACTGTGAGGGTTTCACAAAGGAATTTCAACCCCAATACAAATACATACCTTTAGAGTACTAAAAAGAATTGAAAAAAGTATAAGAAATAGATTTCTCCATACTATTTTTAACTTTAATATGATCCCTTTCGTTATTAGTAGGAATCTTAGAGATTAAAAGAGAATCCTCTTTATTCAACAAAACATCCAGTTTTGAGCGATCACAAGCTTGATTATAATATAAATTTTGAACCTTCAAGTTAACCTCAAAAGGACCACCATAAGTATTAGCCAAAGGGACATCAACCAACTAGTTATCATACCAAAAGCTACAAGAACCATCACCAATGTCCCAATAAATAAAATTTTCCATATACTTAGAAACCTTTAACATTTCCTTTCAAACATAAGAATCATCATGATTACTAGAAACAACCAGAGGATGAAAATTTTTGTAATATTTCCTCCTCATCATACGAGCCCAAAGAGATAAACCATATCTGAAATGCAACCAAAGCTTCATAAAACTAATTTTCATGGAATCAGATATAGATATAAAACCTAAACTCCCATACTTGGCAGATTTACACATTTTAGGCCACCACATCCAATGAATTTTATGATCTTTGCCGGCCTAAAGAAATAAATTAAAGATATTTTCTAGATTAATGCAAGGATTAGCAGGAAATTTCATAAAAATAAAGTATAGAGAGGAATAGAGGTGAGTACACTTTTTAATAAGATAACCTTGCCACCAAAGCATAAAAATAAATTATCCCAAAGCAAGCATTATTATTGATTTTATCAATAATATTATCAAAAAGACACTTCTTTCTCCTGCCTTGCATGACTAAAGCCCAAATAACTAATAGGAAGATCCTCTTTTTTATGCCCAGTAATTCTTGTATCTAATTTGTCTGCTTAGGCACACTGCATTTATTACAGTAGAAATGCCACTTATTAGTATTAAACACTAATCCAGAAGCATCTTAAAAATGCTCCAGAGCTTTCCAAATCCTTATAATAGAACCCTTATTAGCGTTAGTAAAAATAATAAGATCATCAACATAAGCAAGGTGAGAGATGCTAGAATTCCCTTTATCAACAAAATACATGCTAGGATGATTATATAAGAGCTTGTTAAGTCATCTAGAAAGATATTAAAGACCAAAATGAAAGTATAGGAGGAGAGAGGCTTACCTTGCTTAATCCCTTTAGAGGATTTGAAAAAAACTACATTTCTTATCATTATTTAAAATAGAGTAGTAGTTATTATCCAAAATCCTCTTAATAAGATTGCAAGAAGCCATATTAAAACCTCTATCTTTAAAAACATCCAAAATGAACTCCCATCTAAGAATATCATAAGCTTCCTGAATATCCATCTTAAAAATAATGTTTTCGCCTCTGCCCTTCTTGTCCAAATCAAGAACTAACTCTTGAACAATAAGGGCATTTTCACCAATGCATCTACCTTTAATAAAAGTAGAATGCTGCTCTGAAGCCAGCTTGTTAAGAAAAGGTTGTAGATAGCTTACCACAATTTTGGAAACCACTTTAGAAATAATAGTATTGAGACTAATAGGTCTAAAAGCCTCCAAATGTAGAACATCTTTAGCTTTAGAATAAGAACCAAGTTAGAAGTTTTAAAATAGCATGGCAGATGAGTACCTTTAAAAACATCTTGAACAACACAAATAACATCCTTACTAATCACATCCAAGCAAACCCTATAGAAAGCAGCAGTAAAACCATCTGGTCTAGCTGATTTGTTGTTGTCAATACTATCCAGAGTCTGTTTGATCTCCACCTCATTAGGAATACAAGTAAGATTAATATTACCAGTAAAATCATAATCATTAGTGAAAAGGGTAAAATTATTATTATCTAGAGCATTATTATCATTTTTGAAATGTTTAGAATAATAATCAATACCATCAACCTCAATGAGATCATGATCATAAAGAATATTACCATTATTTTGTTTGATTCTGATGATACTATTATTCATTCTTATTTTTCTAAAAAAAAGCATGAAAATAGGCACAATTCCTATCTCCATCAACAAGCATGGGCCCCATAGCCTTATGTTTATTAAAGGACTATTCCATATTAAAAACACTAATAAGCACATCCTCACAAACAAAAAAAACATGATGCACAATTAAGTTATTGCTAAAATACTCCTCCAACATTTTCAAATTAGTCTTGACAGAAAGAATGAAAGTGTAAGGATCCCCAAAAACCTCCCAATTCCATTTCCTCAACTTAGCCGCCTAGTTCTTTTGTAAAAAGCTGCCCACATTGCCCTCCATATCCAATAACCGATTATATTTGATAAGCTACAAAAATGATTGATGAAGAGTCCACATATTTAAAAATCTAAATTGATAACCTTTAGGTTTAGAAGGCAAACTAACAGTAAGAATAATAGAGGCATGATCAAAGCAAATAATAGAGAGACGTGTCACTAAAGTAGCTGGGAAATAATCCATCCAAGAAGCATTAGCCTCAAATCTGTCCAGCCTCTCAAAGGTCTTACCGTGATACCAAGTGAATAAATTACCATCATTAAAATCATTAATAAGCTTTTGATTAGGATATCTACCACCTTTTTCTCATCAACAGAAAGAATAGCATAAAATTCTCTCCCTGTAATCCAAGGTTCATTACAAACATATTTAAGAGAAACAAGATTACTCCATAAATCCAAACGATCTTCTCTAGCTCAACCTGCATAGATAATAGTAGCAAGAAAATAAATATTTTCCAAAAAAAATTGTCAAATGAAAATATGGAGCATGGTTAATGATAATCTCCACTTTAAGAGAAAAATTCCATAAGAACCAAATTTAATTATTCACATTCCAAATTTAATTATTCACATTAGCAAAAGAATTATAATTTTTGAATAAATTTATATAACTGCCATTATTATGAACAACAACTATAGGATCTAAGATACCAAAGAAGAGCAAATTATGAGTTTTAATAATATTATTGAGTTTATTAGAAGCATTAATATCATCAATGCCCCTAATGTTCCACACCATCAACTTAAACATCAAAAATAAGTTTCCTCCCTCTAGTCTTCCTAGAAGGAGAGTTTAATTGATTATATTGAACTTTCCAAACCCTAAAATTATGGATTAAGATAGCCTCAGGGTAAACATATTTAAGTTCACGAATGCCTTTGATTTTTTTATTCTTAACTTTGATAGTAACCCATTCCTTTTCTAAATCAGTTTTAAACTAATTTAGTTTAGTAGCCAGCTTCACATTCTTACTATTACAATTATCCAATTATCCAGTGTAGTACCTTTAGTAGCCAAATGAGGAAATATTCCCTCAAAATCATTCTTAATTTGATTCAAATCAACATTGTTTAAAGAATCTCCCAAAGGATCACGTATAATAATACCCTCATTTTCACCCTCTTTTCAGCCTCCAAAAAAATTGAAGTTTCTAAAGTATTAAAAACCTTAAATTGGGGATCCACATTAATAGAAATAGGATTAACCATATCAGAATCATTACCATTTAGATTATCAAGAAGACGTAAAACATTAGTATTGTTAACATAATGAATACCTGGCTCAACATAAACAATATTTAATTCTTTAACATTTAGATTATCAAGAAAAGGTAAAACATTAGAATCTTTTAAAAAATGAATATCAGGCTCAACATGAGTGGATTGTAAAATCTTACTACTCACATGTTTCCATGTTAATGTTAGGAGATCTAGCAAATTTATCTTTCTTGAACTCAGGATGAGAGATATAACATGTAGAATATAAATGCCTAAACATTTTGCATTTGGTACAGTAGTGTGGAACAAATTCCATTTCTACATTCTGTCAATAGCTATTATTAGGATTTCCCATCAAAATAGTATCATGAAAGGTAGAAGAAACTTCATGTTCAACCAAAAATCTAGCCACCGAAGGCATAAAGTAATTGAGGGTCGCAATATCTACTTTCAAGGGATTCCAAAAAATAGAACCCAAAGAGTATAAAACTTTCAGATTAAAGAGGTGTAATTTTAACCTAGGAAACCTTAAACAAACTAGCATAATAAGAGGTTCTTCTTTTGGATTAAAATCAAAGGCCCATTTCAAAATCTTCACGTAATATTTCTAATTAACAAGATCTTTCTAGAAAAAAAGAAGAAGTATAATCTTCTTATTTCTCAAGCTTGATCAACAAGTTTCTCCCGTCAATTAATCCTATATTCTAATTGCCAACCAATTTCAGTTTTGCAAAGAACTTCATAATAGCATCCAATTTAGGGTGACTAAATGTGAATTTACCCACAATAGTAAATCGAAGAGGCTTCCACAAGCACATTGCTATCTTCATCAAGAAAAAATAAATCAGGCTTACCATTTTTCCTAGTCGCCTTCTTGAGCAAACCAGTCGAAGAGGGTTCAAAAAGTTGTGCTTTAATGCTAGAAGAAAAGAGGCAAAAAATTGAATCCTTAGAACTCTCTACAACCACATCAACAAAAGAGAGATCAGCCTCTTGAGAGGGAGATGCCATTAGAATTGACGTAAAAGAAAAAACCCTGTGAAACCACTAAGAAATCAAAGAATTTTAGCAAACAGAACAAGAAACCCATCTAGCTCCAAGAACCTCATATCAGACATTACTATTCTCAAACTTTATAAATAATTTTGAATATTATATAGCTTATGAAATGTGATTTGGATCACCAGACCGGCTTGTGGAGAAAATAATTTCATCCATGGAAATTTGAATTAAAGAATTTTACATATAAATTATTTCAAATGATCATCAAACTTATTTTCATTCTCTTTAGATGTGACAATAAGTATCATGTAACTTTCATAATAAAGTTTCAAATCTATAATGATATTGGGAGAGAAAACAATAATTTCGGATTTTATTGAAGAAGGTTGATATTAGGTCAACTTACTATTTGATTAGTAATGGTTATATTTGAAGTTTGCATTTGGTTAATTTTAATTTTTTTAAAGCTAAACCTTAGTCTTATTAAATTAGATTTAGTCAAGATTCAACACAATTGAATTTTTTTTAAAATATAAGCCAACAAAAGGATTGACCAAAATTCAGGTTAATTTAGTGAAAGTAAATGTAAAACAAGGAATTCTAGTAGCTTTTGCAAGATTTAGAAATAAATTTACAATATAAAACACTAATACTACTTATGACCTCAAAAAAGGCTAAGGAGCAGTTTTACACTTGATTGTCAGTTAAAATAGAAACACTTAGATTATATTGAAATGTAAGTTCAACACGTATTAAAGATTTTTCTCTAAAACTATAAAAGAAATAGAAATATTTTTCATTATTATAAACATATGATTTTTAATCTCATTTGTAATTGATTAAATTGGATAAAAAATTAGTTCTTAGCATAATACTTGACTTATTTTAAGAAGTAACCTAGTTCCTCATATGATTTTTACTTGGACTCAAAGTTCATATACTATTAAATTTGTTTGTATAGTTGCATGAATATGTGTGTTTACACCATATATCAAGATTTTAGCACTAGATCTATGTAACAATGTTAATTTCTAATATAAGGTCAATATTGTCATTTCTAATATTATGTCAATATTAACTTAAGATATATGAGTTTTAATTCAACTTTATTTTGTTTAATAATTGTATTGTAACTGGATGTTTTTTGGTCAATATGCATAGTGAATCTTACTGCTTAGTTGTGTGGATATGTATTAAATGTTTTATAAATTTTTATTTCATAGTTGGCGCCATAGCACAAGCTTGGCCGCACTGCAGCACTACTTGGTTAGATAACAATACTCTACTGATAGCTTTGAAATGCCTCACATGTAGTGCCCAGGCAACATGCTATAAATTTTTTTTAGTATTATTTTGTTACCAACTATTATTTAGTTAAGTATTTTTTATCATAAGGTTTATATAGTATTAGTTGATGGTCACTAATTAATATTAAGTATTTCATGTGTGGATAGAACTTTGTAAAATTGTACCTTTTGATCCTTAAATAAGAAAAACAAAAAAATATAAAAAATAAAAAAAGAAAACAAAGAGCACTTCAGGATAAATCACAAACCCTAAGGAAAAAAGTTATTAGTATAGACCTCTTTATAACCTTACACACTCTTTTTTAGATGGAGTGGATTAGAGTATTAGTTGACCTATAATTTGTGCTCATCACATTGAAATCAAGCCCACAATCATTAAGATGATAAAAAAAACACTTAGATTGAGTGGTCGCCTATAGAAGATCCAAACCTTCCTATTGCCAGCTTCTTGGAAAGATATGCAACATTTAAGTATAATGATATTTTTTATGATGTTTCTAGGAATAGAGTGTTTCCATTTTTCTTTAAAAGACAAAGTAAAATTTTGGCTAAACTCTTTACCTCCTTGATCAATCACTGTATGGAATAATTTAGCTTATAAAATTTTAGCAAGTTCTATCCCATATTCTAAATTAAGTGAGCTTAAGATTGACACTATTTATTTTACCCAATTAGATAATGAGTCAATTTATGAAGCTTGAGAGTATTTTTAGGACCTACTTAGGAAATGTTGCATTAGGACATGTCTTATTATCTAATTATAAACAATTTTTTTAGAGGGATTGTGGGATCATTCAAGTTAATAATAGATGTTGTAGTTAGATTGTCTTCGATGTACAAACCATTTGATGAGGTACATGAATTGATTGAGGAGAAGAGAACCAAAATTTTTTAATATTTTTTTAAAGGTTAACCTTAAGAAGCTAACCCGTGTATATGATTAGGATGTGTTAACCTCATAAGTTCTAATGACTTTAGATAACTTTGGGTTGAATTCAAAGCAGGGATCCCTTAGTAGTATTGAATGTGTATATAAACAAATGAGAGATCATAGTGTTTTAGTTGTAGAGTCAATGAATGTTATAAATAAAAGACTCAACAATCCTTTTCTTAACTCCTTTAGCGCTAGATAGAAAAATCTCTCAAACTTTAGAACAATAACAAAAATAATAGAAATAATTAATGGGTTTGTAGCCAATAAAAATCATAGGTAACATAACTGACCAGGGTTTTAATTTCTATAACACTAAACCTAGTTAATCCCCTAAATTCACCACAAATAATCAATTCAAATAAAACAAAATTAAAAACATAGTGTTGTAGATGAAAATTTTGATATAGAGTTAAACAACAACCTTTAAAAATTTTGAAATAATGTTAGGCTAGTTAGATAACTCACTAAGTTGTATATCTCAATGGACATTACCAAGCAATGCTGAGTTTAATCCTATTTATCAAAATATAGAGCAGTATAAAGAGTGCAATTAAGGAGTGAAAAAGAGTTAAAGAAATTTGTTAATGATGAGGCGAGGTTAGAAAAGTCAATCTCAAAGTCTAATAAACAAATTAAACTATCCTTATACATTATAAAAAATTGAGAAATTATTTAGAAAAGTTGTAAAAAATCCCCACCACCAATTTCTTAGAGATTACTAAAATGAAAATTGAATTAAAATTTTTTTAAATTCTTATAAAATGTTCATTAAACTTACCTTTAACATACCAATAATTGAAGTTCCTAAATAGAAGCCAAACATTAAAAAATTCTTGAAGGATATATTAAATAAAATATGTAAGCTAAGAGAATTTAAAATTGTAGTCTTAAGTTAAGAGTGTAATGCCATTATAAAAAAATATTATACTAAAATTTGAAAGACTATAATAGCTTTACCATTACTTGCATCATAGAAGATGGATTTTTGGAAAAACTTTATGTGACATAAGAGCTAGTATGAATCTTATGCATTTATCAAGTTTTAGGAAAGAGGGATGTTTTAGTCAAAGTTGGCATGTTCATCTTCCTTTTGATTTTATTATTTTGAATATGGAGGAAGATGTTGAAATCTCACTAATGATAAGAATATGATTCCTTACAAATGGAAAGGTAAATATTAATTTAGAAAATAAAAGTTAACTATGAGAAAGATCAAGAACTAATTTTTAGGATTAGTGATCCAATTCAACTCCCAACATATCTCCTTAATTTTTTTTGTTCAAATTGAGTTTAATAAATTGTCAGAAAGTTTGATAAACGATTTTGAAAATAAATTATGTAATCAAAGAGATTCAGAATTTGGATTACAATTTAATGATTTAGGAAAGATTTTTTAAGGCATAAAAAAAGTATTGGGAGAATGATAATGAATTATTAAAAAGATAATTTGACAATGGAGAAAAATCCTTAGCGTAATTTGTCAGGCCGAGGGCTTCAAACAATAAGCTAATTGAGTATCAACCCAAGTGTTATTTAATGATTCAATTGAATGTTTATTTTGCATAATGACATATTTGTGCTCAGTTATGCTTTGGCCAGGTTGATGACGTGACAACTCTATATATCTTTATTTATTTTATTACCTGCATTTCTTATTTTTCTTAACTTGTATCTTTAAAGCTACCTACCATCCTCTCTTGTTCAGGAGTAGAGGCCTTATTAAATTATAAATATTTAATATTGAGAGGAGAATTTATTTTATTTAAGTTTCTTTTTCTTACTTAGGGCCCGTTTGGGGCAGCTTATTTGGTGCGGTAGCATTTTGAAAATACACTTGACCTGTTTGGGTAAGCTGTGTTTTGACAGCTTATGCGTTTTGAAAACACTGAAAACAGGGTCTTATGGAGACTTCTAAGACGTGTGTGGGTAGAATAGTGTGTTTGAGAGTTAGATTGTGTAAATGATAAACTGGAAAGATTTTTATAAAGGATCAAGAAGGTTTTAAGTAAACATCATACAGATGGAGTATTTCTTTTATCACTTTCATTTGTTCTAATGTTAGGATTTTCAAGTTTTTTCATTATTATTTAGTATAGATGGTATATAGATGAGCCCTAACCTATTTATGTAGTCTGTGGACGGATTGGAACTATGTATTGTGTTACATTCAGATGAATTAAACCCTCTTAGGACTCGTAGATCTAAATAGGCTAAGTCCATTTGTAAACCCGCTAGCTTAGTTCTTTTAGGATAATTTCCTCTTTAAATTTTTTTTTATGACCCCTACTTATAGAAATTTTAGTACGTTATAGTTTTAGAATCCTTTGATTTTTATTTGGTTAGTATTTGAAATATTTCCTTCTCTTAATATTGTGAGCATTTTTTAAAATTGGATTAAAAAAGATGGTGCATTTCTAATCTAAGACAGGTTAAAGTTCTTTGTGTGACTACAACTTAATTTTATTCATTGACTAACTTACAAATGCAATTGAGCTAATGGCCCGTTTTCCAGTACAGTCCATTGAACATTCAAATTAAAAAAAAAAAATTCTTTCCTAGCTCTTTGAATCTCTAATTTTATAGGTTGACTACATAGGTCCACATCTTAGCTAAACAAGGCTATGGTAGATTCAATGTGACAACTCTTTGGGTTCAACCATCGAACACCTTAGAGTAATGGTCTATAGAAGTAATACTTTGGAAGGACTTTCTGTAGATTTAGATTCAATTCTAATTTTTAAATTAAGCAACTGTGCCTTCTTCACTATGTGACAATGTGCGTTGATCTTAATTTAGTTGGGGTTGATTACACAGACCAATACTTTGGCTAGTAAATTTAGTTCAGGATAATTCCCACAAAGGCCCTTTCCTAGTTTAGTTTATTAAAAAGCTAAATGAGATCTTTCTTTTTCTCAAGTTCATCAATTTTATTGAATAATTTTTATTCAACGGATTGGTGTCTTTGCTAAGCTATGTAAAAATACAATATGTATGATTACTTTTGGTCTTAGTCATTAAACTCATTTGGTATTTGAGTGTTTGACCTGTTTTGGTGTGGATTGGATGTAAAATATTTTGACTTTGCTCTTTGGTGTTGGATTAGGCCATTAAATCCCTTTAAAATTCTATCAAGTTTGTGGACATTATTGAATATTCAGTTAAGCTGAGCAATGATTTGGCTAGTAAATCAGAGTTAGGATAAGTCCCAAGAAGACCCCTTTCCTATTTTAGTGCATCAAAAGACCAACTTGAAAATGAAATCTCATATCTCCTTCCCAATTGATTCACATCATTTCACTATGGATTTATCTAGTAATTCAATGCCTTGCCTAAATAAGGCTAAGGTAGAGAACCTTAGTATTATGTAAGCCTAAAGTCCTATGGCCCCCTTCCTTGGACTAAATTAGTAGTTGGTTAAGTGTTAGTCCCTTAACGTGGCATCTTTCCCT
>NW_018164444.1:37760545-37810878 GCF_001263595.1 Phalaenopsis equestris | reverse complement strand
ACGTGGCATCTATCCCTAGTATAATAATCCCAACAACCTCCTAGATTCAATATAAATTCTCATGATGACCTTGTATGCTAGGTTATTTCCCCAAAATACTTAAGTTATACATAACATTTTAAGGCTTTTCCTTTCAAGGCTATCTATTCAGGTATGGATCTAGCCCTCATGTGGCCCCTCCCCTAGTGTAGCCTAAACCCCCTTATCCACAACTTTTTTGTCTTTTCAATATGATAGCATAAGGCTCTTGTAATTTTCATAAATATGACTAACATGCATTGTACATTTTCTTTTGAAAAGAATTTTTTCTTCTTATTATTTGGTGCTTGGTGGCTTTAAGATTATGCCACCTTTGGTGAGATTAATAGTTACTCTCTTTATTTTTACAACTTTCAATATCCATTGTTCAGTCATCAGCTACAAACTTTCTTATCTACTTCCTCCACATCCCAAGCATCCACTACGATCAATCATATATAAAAGAGACAAAAACAATTTAAAATTTTTCAAATAACTTGTTAACATATATTTTCATTTTATATTTGTTTCGAACTAAATATGACAGCTTAGGTGTGAGATCTGTAAATACATAAAATGTAACAGCCCTTAAAATGTCTAAAGGAAGCGGCCAGCGGCCGCACACGCATTCCGTCAGATCTGCTTTAGTTGACTCGCATTTAGTGCGCATAATTAATACATTCTCGAACCAATTAATGAAGCGGAGCTCTACCTAAAGCTAACAATTTATAAAGAGTACCACCAGTACCCAATAATCAAGAATAATGTTGTACTGCCTAAGTTTCATCATTTGAAATGACCCCCTTGCCCTAAAATGTTGCTGCAATGTATATATATATACCTTTGTTAAAATATGATATGGTGATCATTTCTTTTTTTACTTTTTTGAGTATATACCATCATAACTATTCATATATTCTATTCGAATCATATCTGCTGAATTTTATGTTGAAATTACGCGACGGTTCACTTGGGCCCGTTTGGGGCAGCTTATACGAACAGCAGCGTTTTTAAAAACGCTGTCTAACCGTTTGGTTATTGTGTTTTTGAAAACGCTACCTTGTTGTCATAAAAATGCCATTTTTTTTTTAATTTCAGTTTAATTGTAGCTTTTTTCTGACTCATTGTAACTTTATTTAGTTATTTATTTTTTGCTTTTCAGTTGATGCAGGACATCTGTGATTGGAGGTGAACTTTTTTAGCTGCCCGAAGGAAGCAGTGTAGCTAGAAAATAAATAACTGCGGTTTGTGTACATAGTAATATTAATATATAATGTCCTACGATTCTGAATTAGAAAGAACTATTAGAAAAATAAGAAAAACCAAAAAAATTAAAAATCTTGAAAAATTCAAAAAAACTACAGAAATGACAAACCAAAATAATCAAAATGCTGAAATTCATCAAGAGTATAGGCCTTTAAGAGATTATGCCAACCCTACTGTAGATGAACTTCATTGTAGTATTCAAAAACCTATTGTAGTGACTAATTCATTTGAGCTTTTATGATAATCTGCCATTTTCGTTGAATATGTTATCTACAATCGATGAATAACATTATATATTTTTTAAATGTTCTTAAATTTTAAATTTGTATCTGGCCACATTAAATTTACACATCTCATCGAGTGTAAAATTTTTTGAAGGAATGGCGATACACGTCCACCAGATCAGCTATTAATTAGTTGTCACGTGATAAGAGAAAATTATATTATGTATATTCTCATTTATAGAATGTAGACCACACACACACTAAGGTAAAGAAAAGTACCAAGAAATATAGGAATAACTCCTACCTAACACCAAATCATGAGTATGGCCCGACTGCCTCAGATTTATTATCTGGAAACAACCCAAGTCCCGAAGAAATAGGCAATGACCAAATTTACATTCATTGATACATATCCTTTTATGTATTAAAATATCTATTACTTAAAATTTAATATTTACTTCTATATAAATAAATATTTGTAATATAAATACTTGCTTATGCAAGTGTAGAATGAATTTAAATACACAAACTTGTCCCGTAGGTGCGAACAGGGATATTTCTGGACTATGTGATTTATGCTATATCTTGCAAACCAGAAATACAAGAGAGAATGGCGAAGAGTTCTCCCAACAGATTAAGTCTAAGGAGAAGAGTCTGAAAAGGTCAAATGCCTGGAGAGACAAAAGTCCATAATACATGCTGTCGTCCTATATTTATAGAGGATTGAGGGACAAAAAGTAAAATTACATGCATTCCCCTGCTCTAATAGGAGTTTTACAGAGTATTCTTGTTTTTTTTATATGTCTTTTCGAAGTCATAATTGATTTTGAAAACATTCCATATGGACTCGTATCGGCCTTCGCTTTTGGAATTCGGTCGGCTATTTTGCATGGTCACCAATCGGCCTTCGGTCTGAGAAGCTAGTCAGGTCTAACTGTGGTAATCAATCGATCTTAGGATGGCCGATCGGCTCACCTGTATATTGTTACATGATTTCTGGAGATCATTAGGGGACATCTTGAGAGAGTCTCACGTTAATATTTGTGAGATTGCTGAGGTAGTAAACCTTTGTTATGTTGCTGGCTTGGATGCGTGACTTTTGTTAGCCTACGTAGTCCTTTGGTCATTGGACTAGCCTTCGGTCAATAGATAGTCATTCAGTCGACTGGCCATTGGTCAACCGGTGGTCTTCAGCCAGTCAAATTCTTGATCCCCTTTTCTTTTATATACTTCTGCTTCTGACTCCACTGCTAAGAACTAGATGTAAGTTTCCCAACAACAGAAGCCAAAAACTTGATCCCAATATGGAACAATTGTACTACGATGTATGTTTGGTTAGATTCTTGATTCTCTTTATTTATATTTCTTTTTTTACAAAGCTGTCAAAAACTTGGTGCCTGATCCCGACTATTTATATGCAACAGTATAACAATGTATTTGATTATATTTTTCATTTATCTTTCCTTATTTTGCAACAGTACCAAAAACTTGATCCTGGAGAAAATATGAATTTAACTTTTTTAAGTTAATATATATTAAGATATTACGCAAGTATACGTATCGTTATCAAGTAATATATGACTTTTTTATTAAGCCCCGAATATCGAACCCACAGGGATTGTTCACATTATGCGATAATTAAAATAACCAACTTTCTACTTTAAAAAGACAAATACTTAAACTATAATTTTTATCACAAGAATAAAATTTAAGCTCTTTTTGGTATTTTTAATGTTTGAAAATGAAATAAAAACTTATTAAAGATAACTTGAGTTTATGTAAAAGAAAAACATTGAATACAAAATATGTTTCTCCTTATCATGAATCAGTAATAAGTATATGAATTATGTTGTGTAAGTATTCAAATTTTGTTGTGCCAAATAGGAGCAATATTATTCTTTACCCTTATTAGAGATGCTATAAAGAACATTGACTAATTTAAAGTTTGAATTGTTATGAAGACCAGCTAGACAGGAAAGATACCAGCTCTCACTATAGAGTTCCCTCAATTCCCTCCACCTAGGGGCTAACATCGTGTATCAAAACCTAAAACAATAAACCAAGTTAGGGGCTTTAACCTGTCACTTTAAAGTCCTCTAACTCTACACCCTTCAAAGATTATTTTCCTATTTATTTGCACTCAATCATATGAACTACATTCTCATTCATACAATCTCATGTGATTCTTTTCAATTGTTGACTGAGACAATACCATCCCAGTTCTTACATGTTCTTACAACAAAGTTTAACATCTAGATGGCCAGATCAAGAAGTAAATGAAGTGCATATAATTAAATCATCACAACTTATTCTAACATTAAAGATTAATACTCTCCACAAATTCCATCCAACTCTTTAAATACTTATCATTTTAAGGAGAAAGAAAAAGAAAACTACTCAAAATTCATAGAGAAAAAAAATCAAACTTTAGTTTAAAATTTGAAATCATTGTCAAACCAACAAGAAGTCTCGATTAAACCCAAGAGTAGTTTAAAAAAAAGATAAAAACTTATCTCAAATCCTCCACCAAACTCTTGAAGTTCCTTTGAATCTCTTCTCTCTCACAACACTCTTAACTCTTAAAATAAAACTAAAAACAAATAGAAAAATAAATTTTAGAAAAATAAATTTTTGTGGTGCCTGAAATTTTCTCCGAAGCTTCTCCACGAACTTCTTCAAGAACATTTCAGGACACTTCTAAAAGTCTCAACTTTCTTCTTTTACAATTTTTCAAAAGGTGCATTGATATCTCTTCAAAATGTGTCCTGATTCGATGTATTTACCAATGGATGCCTCATTTCACAAGTCCTTTAATTATATTTTCGTCCTTGGTGGTTATAACCACCCATTTTAGCCAATAGGTGCCTCAAATGTCCATTCAAAATTTGTCAAAATGAATTAACCCATTAAGTGACTATCACTGGCGCTTAAGCGCAGGGCCTCTGACGTTTAGGCGTGACCTTCTCTATTTCACCGGCGCTTAGGTGCCAAAATACTTTTGCACCATTTTTGCATTTTTGCTCCATATTTGATCCTTTTTGACTTCTTTTAGCAATTTTCTCCTTTTTACTTGTACCTGAAAGAAAAACACATAAATATCTTCCATTAAAGCGTAACATCTCAAAAATAGATATAAAAATGTGTCTAGAAACACTATATATTTTAGGTGTATTAGTGCCCTGTTCTTTTATATTAAATATTAGAATACTACACAAGTATACGTATCATTATCAAGTAATATAGAACATTTTAATTAAGCCCCGAAATATCAAACCCACAGGGAGAAATACAAACTCTAAAGGAGAAATTAGATAACAAACTCTACTTAAAAAAAGAGTCTTACTCAAACTATAGATACTATGGTAGGAATGAAAGTTTGATTCTTTTTGGTGATTTTGATAATTGAAAATAAGTAAACAACTAACTAAATTTAACTAGATTTTTGTAGGATGAAAGCAATATACAAATAAAATATTTTTTTCCTTATCATGAATCAGTAACAAGTAAAGAATTTCTGTTATGAAAGTATTTAAAATAATGTCATGCCAAATAGGAGCAATATTATTACTAGAGATGCTATAAATAATATTGGCTAATCTAAAATTTGAATAATCCTAAAGACGGGCTAGGTAGAGAAGATACTAGCTCTCACTCTAGAGTTTCTTTTTCTCCCTCCAATGGGGGCTAACTTCTCGTATCAAGACCTAAAAAAATAGACTGAATTGAAGCTTTAGTCTGTCACTCTAAAGTTCTATAACTCTACACTCTTTAAAGTTTATTTTTCTATTTATTTGCACTCAACCATTTGAATTACATTCTCATCCATACAATCACATATGATTCTACCATTAGTTGACTAAGAGAATACCATCACTGATCTTACATGTTCTCACAACAAATTTTAACCTCTCAATTGACAAAATCAAGAAGTAAATGAGGTACAAAGATTAAATCATCACACCCTATTCCAACTTTATAGAATAATACTTCACACAACTTCCATCCAACACTTAATTACTTATCATTTTAAGAAAAAATATAAAGAAAACTCCTCAGAATTTATGGAGAAAACATAACAAAAATTAAGTTTAAAAGTAGAAATCGTGTAAAACACAAGAGGTCTAAATTAAAACCAAATGTAGTCACAAAGATAAAAGCTTATCTCAAATTCTTCTCCACCAAACCCTTTAAGTTACTTTGAATCTCTTCCTTTCTCTTACAATCCTCCCTAGGTCTGGTCGCCCAACCTTAAAGGGTTAAAATCTCTCTATCTCACTAACAAACTACAATGGATTTTTACTTAGAACTATCCAATAACTTTCTACTTCACTAGGAATGAGAAAAGTGAAAAGAAGCCCTAAATAAAATCCTGCAACTCCTTACTTTCTACTCTCTAAAAATGTCTTAAGTCTTCTATCTCTCTATCTCTCCTTTTCTCTATATCTATATATCTCTTCAATATGTGTCCACATTTAATGAATCTTCTAAGAGTTGTCCATTTTCACGAGCCATTTCAGTGTATTTTCATGCCTTTTAGCTGTAATACATGTTTTCACCAAGAGTTGCTTCAAACACCCCTTCAAAATTCATCCAAAATTCCTTGAATTTTCATCATTAACTACCTGACACGTAAGCACGAGGTCTTTGGTGCTTAGTCGCAGTCTTCTCTGTCTCATGACGCTTAAGTGTCAGTCCTGGGCGCTTAGGCGCCACAGTTCATTTTCACATCTTCTTCAATTTTGCTCCAAATTTGTTCCTTTTTCACTCCTTTCTCCATATTTCATCCCTTTAATTGTACCTGAAAGAAAAGTACACAAATACCTTCCATTAAAATGAAATATACTAAAAAATAGGCATAAAAATGTGTACATAAATGCTATATATTTTAGGTGTATCAAATTCCCCCAAACTTAAAACGTTACTTGTCCTCAAGTGACACTCCAATCTTTAAAAATCAAAACAAGTAGATTATGCAAATGAGTTTCTTTAGGATATTCTAAAACTTTGTTCTAGAAATATAGTACTCTAATTTAGAAAAGGCTTTAGTAAATGAGACCAACTTAGAGTTTAGAAATTTTTAATATGAAGAAGTCTGAAAATATGGTTCTTATTTAGTTCAGAGATACTTGTAGATTTACGAAATATAAGGTTTAGGCATTCTATCTTCCCCACTTAAACTTCTTATTAAGAATAATTATACCTTACTATATTATATATTAAAGCTTAAGAGTTTCTCAAGTCTTATACTTAATAAAGATCAGATATGGAACCAATTTTTGATTAGGCACTAATCCTCAAGCTTCTCCTCCCTTTTTCAACTTTACTTTTCTTTTCTTTTTCATTTTCTTTTTATTTTTATTTCCTTTTTCTTTTTTTTAGGTGAGGATTACTATATCTGGATAGTTCTTTAATGGTTTTAAATTCCACTTTTCCTTTCCTTATGCAAGGGTTTGATATATATCCTTTACTTAAAAATAAAATAATAGTTTTGAAAATTATTTTTAATAAAAGAAAGTTAAGTATTGAAAATAAAAGTCTAATCCTACTACATTTTTCAAAAATACATCTCATACTAAAGATAGTTACACAATATTTATCATTTCTACACTAAGAATTTTTAACTTTAAATTTTTCTTCATCACTATAGATTTCAACTAAATTTTCTTAATCATTTATATATTCAAAATTTTACTTCCCTAATATAACTTCATACACATAATCATTTTTTTTTAAATCAAAATCAATTTTAATTGTAGCATATTTGAGAAGAAATAAAATTTAAGTTTTGAAAAAGGTTTTTATCCCCCCAAATTTTTAATTAGATAAAACATTTTAACATAATATATATAGGCATGAATGCAAACTAAAAATAACATACTTACAGGAATTTTCATATCCTAAATATACAAGTAAAATCAAAATCAATTTTAATTGTAGCATATTTGAGAAGAAATAAAATTTAAGTTTTGAAAAAGGTTTTTATCCCGTAGGGGAGGATAACATAAAAGCAAATAAACACAAACCAACAGAGATTCATAACTACAACATTAAAAAAATATATAATTGTAAATTGAAAATTTAAATATGAAATTCTTTATTGAAAGTTAGCAATATTGTAAACCTCCTTAATATCTCTGGAATAAGTTCTTCACAAACCAATAAAATACAACTAAACAACAATGTTCACACAATCACTACCACAAAAACAAAACATAACTACTCACAACAACACAAATCAACATACTCACAACAACACAAATACATTTTTAAACATCACAACAATATCCAACACAATAAATAAAAACACATAAAAGAACAACAGTCCATACAACTACATCAAACAATAACATATAAAAGAGTAGCAATTCAAACAACTACAACCCATAAAATTAAACAATTTAAAAATAAAATATTCAAATCAATGCTCTTCCTCCACTTCATCACAATCATCATCATTATCATCCCAAAATTTTGTAGGATCATAGTGAGGGTAATGTGGATATGGAGGAAATACCACACTTTAGTCACCCCTGATAAAGCTTTCCAAAGATGAGTGATATTTTTCTTCATAATCATCATGTCTCTTCATATATGTATCAATATGTCCTACATAGTTCTCTAAATATAATACCTTATCCGTAGTGTAGTTTATGTTATCTAACATTCTCTGCATTAATTGTGACTAGGAGTCGGGACTAGTCGACTGGCCTTGTGATGTAGTTGCTCGTGAAGTAGAAGCACGAGATGTAGAAGCACTAGAAACTCTTGAAAATCCTCCTCTCCAGCCAAATATAGAATGCTTTGAGCAAGATTTCACATTGATAATGTAATAGGCTTTAGTGGCTGCAGATTCTCCTCCCAACTATCAAATCTCACACCATCCTACTCACATAAGGAAAAGATTAAGGATGTGAATCCCAAACCTGTAGTAGTGGCAGCTTTGGCAGAACTTATGAGCGCCTGATAAATTAAGGATCCAATATCAATGTGTTTGAATCAAAAGTGGACTTCCCCTTACTCCTCTTCATTTTTGGTGTCATTTTCTAAAAATCACATAAAATTCTCAATAAATCCTAAACTCAAGTCTAAATCACTAAAATTTACTTCCAAAACCTTAATTTATCATTTCGATGTAATTTCCATAGATTTTTCTTAGTTTATCACCATGAATAGTGATTTTTGGATAATTCCACAATGTACTCCAAATATATGGTTGTACTCCAAATATATGGTGAATAATTCCACAATGTACTCCAAATATATGGTGAAAATAAAAAATTTCTACATAGAAGTGAAGCTCTCACCTTGAGAAGACTCAATTCCACCAATTTGGCTCAATTCCACCAAGAAATCTTCAACTTTAGAGGTGGATTAAGTCCAAAATCGTAAACGCCAGCGGAAGAAGATGACGGTCGGGGGTAAATATGGTGATTTTTGGTTCAATAATTCACTTTTATCCATTTGTGAACCGATTTAAGTGACCGACACTTAAGCGCGGCTGGTTCAGCTCTTAGGCCCCTACTTCTTGGGTAACCAGCGCTTAAGCGTGGGGTTTTGGCGCTTAAGCATCAGTGCATAATTTTGGATATTTTCAACTTTTAAGTTAAATGCATATTTAGCCTAAGTCATCCTCCCCTAAATGATTTTATAAATATTGATAACTATTTTCTTCCCCTTCTATTCTCCTCTTTCTCAAAATTCACAAATTTTCACAATTTCAATTCAACATTAAATAACACATAATTTTTTCACACAAAAAAACACTTTCATTAATTTTTTAAAACAAATACAAATACAATTTACACATATTTTTTTTTTAATCAGAAGATTCTTGGATGAGACCTCTTAAACACATCAATTCAACTACAAAACAAACTTAACATCAAATCATAAAAAACAAACAAACACTAATTATGAACAAACAAACTAGACTCTCAAACTGAATTCTATTCTCCTTCCGATGAAACATATCCCGGCCTTTCACTTTTTTTCTTATGGGGCATTCGAAATATAGATTTGATAGAACGGATGGTGGTGAAGAACACTCATTGAGTCTTCTTCAATCCACTTGTTTTTCAAATACATTGCCTTGTCTACTTCTTCTATATGACTTGTATGGTTGAATTACATTTTGAGTTGCCATCCGATATGCTCCAAGTGTGCATTAGTCTCATTCACTTTTTCTATGATTGAAGTTACATTAGCCTCAGTCTTTGCGATCTTCTCTGCTATTCCTTTATGCTAACAGTTAGGAATCTATTGTTTAACTCTTGGGCACTTTGACTCACAAACCTCTTCTTAATGGCTTCTTCTTTCTTCTTCATTTCAATCTCCCAAGAAGAAATTTTTGCAAGTTTCTTACTCGTTTTCTCTTAACTTAGACTTTAGGATCAAAATTTGAAGGGGGGTAAAAATTCTCTTCCTTCTCATGCTATTTATAGACCTTGGATGAATCCAAGACCCACTACACAGGTTCACAAACCACTAAATCACATTTAAAGCCACTAAACCACGTTTAATACTTTTATAATATTAATTCTACACATTTTTTCTTCTTGTTTTAACTACTACGCTTAAGCGCCGCATGTTGGCGCTTAAGAGTCGGTGCTTACTTTAGCACAGGTTTGCCTAACGTCCAAATATGCATTCTAACACGTCTAAGTAACCAATTAAGGACTTAGAATCCTCACTATATCATTATATATTAAAAAATATTACTTCTTTTGTCTTAATCAAATACAACAACATATCATTTAAAACAAATACACACTGATAACTATAGGTTGTCTCCCATAAAGTGCTTGATTTTACGTTGACAGCCTGATGTAACCAGTGCTTATTCTGGTTGACCCAACCACATAAGATCATTTAATCTAACTTGAACTCCTAAAAAATAAGGGAACTCCTAAAAAATAAGGTTTTAGACTGTGATCATTGCTTTTGAATATTTTCTCAGTTTTATGATCCTTGATATCCACAGCTCCATAGGGATAAACTTTTATCAAAATAATTGGGCCCATCCACATGGACTTAAGTTTTTCTGAAAATAATCTTAATCTTGTATTATATAGCAAAACTTGTTGCCATGGCTCAAATTTTTTATTAAGAATCCAGCGATCATGCCATATCTTCACCTTTTTTTATAAATCTTAGCACTCTCATAAGATTCATTCCTTATCTCTTCAAGCTCATTTAATTGTAAGTCTTCTCACCGACATCTTTTAAATTATAATCAAATTCTTTAATAGCCCAATATGCTTTATGCTCAAGTTTAACTAACAAATGACAAGCTTTTCCAAACATTAGCCAACATGGGGAAATTCCTATAAAAGTTTTATATGCAGTCCTATAAACCCACAATGTATAATCAAGTTTGAATGACAAATCCATTTTTGTTGGATTCACAAATTTTTCCAAAATTATTTTAATTTCACGGTTGAATAATTCAATCAAACCACTTGTCTGAGGAAGATAAGCAATAATAATTTGATGGTTGATATGATATTTCTTTATTAATTTCTCCATTATTTCTTTTCTAAAGTGACTTCCCCCGTCAGTTATGATCACTCTCGGCATCCAAAATCTACAAAATAAGTTAGTTCTTAAAACTTTGCAAAACTTTGAACATCACATCGAGGTAAAGCAATAGCTTCTATCTATTTGGATATATAGTCTACTACAAACAATATATATAAATTTCTGAAAGATGGTATAAATAGTCCCATGAAATCTAATCCCCAAATATCAAATATCTCGACTTCCAACATATAATTGAGGGGCATCTCATTTCTTCTAGAAATATTGCTTACACGTTGACATCGATCATAAGTTTTGATATAAGCATTAACACCTCTAAAAATTATATGCCAATAAAATCCATATTGCAAAATTTTGTATATTGTTTTATAAACATCAAAATATCCCCTAAAATAAGAATCATTACATTTTTAGATAATTTCATAAGTTTCTTCTAAAGGCACACACATTCGAATAATGAGATCCTTTTCTTGTTTATATAAAAATGGGTCATCCTAAAAATAAGTTTTAGCTTCAGATCAAAATTTTCTCTTCTGTTGGTATGTCAAACCATATGGTATAATATCACTACCAATAAAGTTCATATTGTCAGCATACCATGAAAAACACCACTCATTAATATTGAACAATTTTTCATCTAAAAAATGTTCATTAATTTTTTTTTTTAAATTGAGTGATTTTTTTAATTAAAGCCTGGACAAATGATCAACAATTTGATTATCATCTCTCTTCTTATCTACTATTTCAAAGTCAAATTCTTTCATAAGAATCCATCTTATCAGTCTTAGTTTTGCATCCTTCTTTTTCATTATATATTTAATAACAAAATGATTTGTATGCACAACACATTTTGTTCCAATTAAATATTATCTGAATTTATCAAAAGCATATACTATTGCTAATAACTTTTTCTCAGTTGTGGTATAATTAATTTGAGATTTATTAAGAGTTATACTAGCATAGTAAATTACTTTGAAGCTTTTATCATGTTTTTGTTCTAAAACAGCTCTAATAGCATAATCCCTTGCATCACAAATCAATTCAAAAGGTTTTCCCCAATCTGGTTGAACAATAATTAGTGCAGTGACTAATTTTTTATTTAATAACTCAAAAGCTTTTGGACACTCCTTATCAAAATTAAAAAATACATCTTTTTCGAGTAAATGACATAGAGGCTTAGCAATTTTGAGAAATCTTTAATATTTGCATGTAGAATCCAACATGTCCTAAAAAACTCTTAATTTCCCTTACATTTGTTGGGTGAGGTAAATTAGAGATCACTTGAATTTTTTGCAGGATCTACTTTGCAGGATCTACTTCCATAGGATCTACTTCCATATCATTTTTCAATATGTGATTTCCTAGAACAATTCCTCCTGCTATCATATATTGGCATTTTCCCAATTAAGGACTAAATTTGTTTCTTCATAGAGCTTAAGAACTCTTGATAAATGTTCTAAACATGATTCATATGAAGTTCCAAACATTTATGAAGTTCCCATATGAAGTTCCAAACATTGAAACATCATCCATAAAAAACTTCAATTCCTTTTTGAATTAAATAAAAAAATATCCATCATTCATATTTAAAATGTAGCAGGGGCATTACATAAACAAAAAGACATTCTTCTAAAAGAAAATGTACCATAAGAACTGGTAAAAGTTGTACCATAAGAACTTAAAAGTTCATTTCTCTTAATTACCAGGAGTTATTTGTATTTAGTGATAACCAGTATATCCATCGAGAAAACAAAAGTATTTGTGCCCAGCTAGTCTATCCAACATTTGATCTAGAAAGGGTAGTGGAAACCGATCTTTCCTAGTGGCGAGATTTAATTTTCTATGATAAATACATATTCGACACCCTATGACTTGTCTTATTAGTATTAACTTGTTATTTTCATTAATAGTTATAGTCACTCCTTCTTTAATAGAAATACAGTGAATTAGACTAACCCATGCACTATCCAAAATAGGGTAGATAATTTCAGCATATAACCACTTTAAAATTTCTTTCTTAGCAATTACTTTCATAACAGGATTCAATCTTCTTTGAGGATTAACCTTATGTTTGCAGTTTTCTTCCATAAAAATCTTATGCATACAAATTGAAGGACTGATTTATTTAATATCAACAGTTGTCCATCCAAAGTCTTTCTTATAATTCATCAAAGTTTTCATTAAATTTTCTTCTTCTTCTAAAGTTAAATTTGAGAAAATTATAACTGGTAATGTTGAGGAATCACCTAAAAAGGCTTATTTTAAATGTTTATTTTAAATGTTCAGGAAGTAATTATTTTAAATGTTCAGGAAGTAACTTCAATTCAGGTTCAGAAGGTTTTTTAGTCGATGGACAAAAAGATTTATCTTTTTCTATCGTATCAAAACTTCAAAACTTTCTTGAACATAATTTGAATCTTCCTCATGAAAATCATCATATTGATCTAATTCCTCTTCTTGCTTGTGTTTCAAATCTTTCATTAAGTTGCTTTGAAATGACATTCACTCAGATATCTTATTTCATCCATTCTGTAACATTCATCATCTTTACATTTTACAGGATACTTCACACTTCATCAATTTTAAAATATTAAAACTAACTGTTTGATTATTGACGTGCATAACCAATTCCCTTTTCTGCACATCTATCGTTACTCTTCCTGTGGCTAGGAAAGGTCACCCCAAAATGATAGGCTTCTTTTTATCCTTCTTCATATCTAGCACAATGAAATCAATAAGAAAGATAAATTGATTCACTTTTACTAAAACATCTTCTATAACTCCCTTAGGATATATTATTGAACGATCTGCTAAATGTAAAGTTATAGTAGTTGGTGATATTTCTCCTAATCCCAGTCTTTTAAATATTGGTAATGGCATAAGGTTAATGCTTGCACCTAAATCACATAAAGCTTTCCCATAAAATTTGTCTCCTATTGCACATGGAATTGTGAAGCTACCAAGATCTTTGAGCTTTTTAGAAAGCTTTTTCTAAATTATAGCACTGCACTCCTCACTAAGTGCGACAGTCTCATTATCTTCAAACTTATTTTTTCTGTTAAGAATATCATTCATACACTTCACATAGCTTGACATTTATTCTAAAGCTTCGAGAAATGAAATATTAATGGTAAGATTTTTAAAGATTTCCATAAATTTTGAAAATTGTTTATGTAACTTTTGTTGACGAAGTCTCTAAGGAAATGGAGGTGGTGGGTTTTCCAAGTCAATTTCTAGTGGAGAAATAGGTCTCTCTAAACCTTTTGGAGCATCCTCTTTAGTCTCTTCAATTTCTTCTCTCTCTACTTCAATCTCTTTTTGAACTCTACCTTCCAACTCTCTTGCACTTGTAAGTTGAATAGCTTTTACTTGCTCTTCATTCTGGTCTTTTGGATTACTTCTGTATTACTAAAAAGTGTTCCTTAGGATCTATTACTTAATGAATTTGTTATTTTTCCCAATTGATTCTCAATATTTCAAATTAAATTGACTCTCAATATTTTTAATTGTAGCTCATTGACTTTGTAACTGATTTCCCATCTGTACACCACGTCATCTATAGAAAAATTTTTTCATTAAATTGTAAATTACTGTTAAAACCTGAAGGATAAGTAGGACTATAATTATTATTACCTTGGTTGTTCCAGTTTATCAATGGGTTTACTTGGTTGTTCCCCCATTGTTGATAATTACCACATGAATTATTATTATTCCAATTAAAGTTAGGTTATTTTTTCCAATCTAGGTTATAATAGTTTGAATATGGGTTATTTAACTTATTATTTATGACATTCAAAGTTTATAATGATTTTTAGAAATCTACCATTTGGCCTATTGAATTCTCTATAATCATTGAAATTAGTTGAAAAAAATTTATTCCAAATTGGTCCAACTTCCTTGAAATTGTAGCAACTTAATTTGCTAATATTGCAAAAGCATCAGATTCATGAATATTGCAGATTCATGAAGCATCAGATTCATGAATATTGGTTACCTTCATAGGATTTACCCTCTCAGAAGGCCATTAAAAATTATTAGAAGTCACCTCTTCAATTAAAGCATATGCATCATGAAATAGTTTTGACATCATTGAACCACCAGCAGCGACATCGATAATAGATCTTAGCGATCCAGCTAACCCATTGTAAAAGGTTTGAAAGATTAACCAATATCATATAGCATGGTGTGGAAACTTTCTCAGAGTTATTTAAATCATTCTCACGCTTTATAAATATATTCCCCTTCAAACTGTCAAAAAGATGTAATATCATTTCTAAGCTTCGCAGTTTTTTATGGTGGAAAATATTTAGCAAGAAATTTCTACACTAAATCACCCCAAGTTCCCCAAATTCTAAGTTTTGATAGTTCCAGGTTCTAACAAATTTAACTATATCTTAGTATTATTCCTCAGTGAGAATGGAAAAACTCTTTAGTCTAACAGTATCATCCAAAACACCATCATATTTAAATGTAGCACATAATTCTAAAAAATTGACAAGTTGTAGATTTGGATCTTTAGTTGGTGCTCCCCCAAACTGATTATTTGATACTATTTTAAGTTCAAATGAATTAGCCATTGTAACAGGTTTTTGAATACGACAATGAAGTTCATCTACTCTAGATATTGCATAATCTCTTAAAGGTGTAAATTCTTGATGAATTTAAGCATTTGGATTATTTTGGTTTGCCATTTCTTGAAATTTTTGAAATTTTTCTGTATTTTTTATTTTTTATTTTTCTAATAGTTCTTTCTAATCATAGGGCACTAGTCCTTGAGAGCCAGAATTACGCACACACTAGTCCTTTAGAACATGAACTATACATACATTACTACAAAATAAAATAAAATCACACAAACAAGAACTTAGACAAAAACAACACTAAGATATTCCAATAATAAATCTAAAAGTTTAAATAAGGCTTTCTAAAAGTAGAAATTTTTTTTCCTAAAATTCTTTCAAATTTTACTAAATTTTCTTTTTCTCCCAACAACGATGCCAAAAACTTGATCCCCTTTTCTTTTATATATTTCTGCTTTTGATTCCACTACTAAGAATTGGATGTAAGTATCCTAACAGTAGAAGCCAAAAACTTGATCCCTATCTGGTATGATAGTACTCCAATGTATGTGTGGTCAGATTCTTAATTCTCTTTATTTATATTTCTTTATTTATGGTACCAAAACTTGGTGCGCTATTATTTTATATTTAAATATTGGGATACGACACAAGTAACATAGGGTTTTTTTATTAAGCCCGAAAATATCGAACCCAAAGGAGAAATACAAACTCTTAAGAAGAAATTAGATAACAAACTCTATTTTGAAAGAGAGTCTTACTCAAACTATAAATATTATGGTAGGAATGAAAGTTTGATTCTTTTTTGTAATTTTGATAATTGAAAATAAAGTAAACAACTCACTAAATTTAACTAGATTTTTGTAAGATGAAAGCAATAAAAATGAAATATTTTTTTCCTTATCATGAATCAGTAACAAGTATAAAAATTTTGTTGTGAAATTATTTATATTGTGTTATGCTAAATAGGAGTAATATTATTCTTTACACTTACTATAGATGATATAAAGAACATTAGCTAATCTAAAGTTTGAATAAGCCTAAAGACAGGCTAGGTAGGGAAGATACTAGCTCTCACTCTAGATTTCTCTCTTCTCTCTTCATTTGGGGGCTAACCTCTCGGATCAAGACCTATGACAATAGAGCAAATTGAGGGCTTTAGACTGTCACTCTAAAGGCCTATAACTCTACATTCTTCAAAGTTTTTTTCCTTATTTCTTTGCACTCAACTATATGAATTACATTCTCATCTACACAATCTCATGTGATTCTATCATTAGTTGACTGAGACAATACCATCATGGATCTTAGAAGTTCTCACAGGAAATTTTAACATCTCAATTGGCCAAATCAAGAAGTAAATGAAGTATAAGGATTAAATCATCACAACTTATTCTAGCATTATAGATCAATACTTCACAAAACTTCCATCCAACACTTAATTACTTATCATTTTAAGGAAAAAGATACAGAAAACTACTCAGAGTTCATGGAGAATAAATAACAATGAGTAGGTTTAGAAGTAGAAATCATAATAAACACAAGAAGAATAAATTAAAACTAAATGTAGTCACAAAAATAAAAACTTATCTCAAATTCCTCTCCACCAAACTCTTGAAGTTCCTTTGAATCTCTTCATTTCTCTTACAATCCTCCCTAGGTCAAGTCGCCCAATCTTAGTGGGTTAAAATCTCTCTATCTCACTAACAAATTACAATGGATTCTTACTTAGAACTATCTAATCACTTTCTTTTTCACTAGGTATGATAAAAGCGAAAAGAAGCTCTAAATAAAATCTTACAGCATTTTACTTTCTACTCTCTAAAAATGTCCTAAGTCTTCTATCTCTCTATCTGTCCCTCTCTTTATATTTATATATCTCTTCAATATGTGTCTAAATTCAATGAATCTTCCAAGAGTTGCCTCATTCCATGAGCCATTTCAGTGTATTTTTGTGCCCATTACCTGTAATCCATGTTTTCACTAAGAGTTGCTTCAAACACCCTTTCCAAATTCATCCAAAATTCCTTGAATTTTCATCATTAACTACCTAACATGTAAGTGCAAAGTCTTCGGCACTTAGGCCCAACCTTCTCTGTCTTCTGGCGCTTAAGTGTCAATCCTGGGCCCTTAGGCGCCACAACTCATTTTCACACCTTCTTCATTTTTGCTCTAAATTTAAGCATTTTTCACTCCTTTCACCATGTTTCATCCCTTTAATTGCACCTGAAAAAAAAAACACACAAATACCTTCCATTAAAGCGCAATATCCTCAATTCAGGAGGGGCACCTTAACTTTTGCATCCTCGACATGTGAGGAAAAGATCTCATTATCATGAGATGTGGAGATCATCATGCATGAAGTGTTGGTGATTCTTACATCGCCTGGCCTTTTGACATATCTTAAGAAAGATTTATATCCTAAGGGTCTATTCTACCATATATTCTTGCTTAATTTTCCTTGATAAACTCGCCACTTTTCAGGAAGTAAACCATCATAAAAAAGCTTAGAAATGAGAAACAAACAATAATAAGAGAGACAGATTGACGTGGAAAAACTTATTGGAATATAATTCGGTCGTACAATGCAAGTGCATGTATTAAGTATTAATTTGGTTCAAGAGTACCACATATTGATCCCATAGAGAAAGTGAACTATTCATTGTTTATTTCAATTACAATGGATTCTCATGTCATGACTTTCACGTATTGAGCCTACCAGCCCAGGCTAGAACTTCAAGGATTGCAACCCCGGAGCTATTGTGACCTGTAGATGCTCTAATACTTGGGAGAGGCTCGAGAGGACTTACCTCGGAGTGCTAGATGCCCGCAATAGGCTTTCTAGTGAGAGGGGATCACTACACAATAAGAAGCTCGAGGGATCTGTACGATAGACATGAGCAAAGACAAGACATGTATGATGTTGTTTCATGTCCTTGTTATAAGGACATTATCTTTGATGTAATATTGGACATCTTCGATATTAGGATATTATCAATGATGTATCTTGGACATCTCTTTTGTAAGAAGAATGGGGTAGATAACCTTTTGCTATAATTGGTTTTCTTCCACTAACAACTTTCTTTTCAGGTACAAAAAGGCCGAAGCGGACACCCGTAGACAAAAAACTGACAGTAACTAAAAACAAAGGGGAAAAAATCTCGTAAAATGACATCTGACAACTACGCCAACTAAAACAACCTATACGCAAGGTGTAAATTCCTCCAGGTGGCCTATACCCAATAGATAAGTCAAATTATGCAAATCAAAATTCAAGAACATAATCAACTAAAACAAATCATTAGCAAGGTGTAAGTTCCCTTGGGTGGTCTATACCCACCAAACTATAAGAATTCATAACAATTCTTAACCAACCCATTTTTGTGCTACTTTCACACAGCTTCCCCCTTCACAAGTAGTATCTACAACACTCTTGACATGGAATCTCGACTTTCCTCAAGCTTACCTGTCATCCTATTAGGAAGTCCAACGGAATTCCTCCCTAATGAGATAGGGACATGACATTTGACATCTTTGAGTATTATTATGAGAACTCATTTAATGGAATATGGCATCCATTCTCCTTTTTTAGTAGGATCTACAACCCTCTTGACCCTGAATCATGACTTTTATCCAGCTTAATTTTTCTCCTTTTAGTTAATCTATAAGTCTAATGAAATTTCTCCAAAATGAGACTGAGAAATGACATTTGATATATTCAAGAATTGGTATGAGATCTACTTCAATGAAAAATGGTATCCATTCTCCTTTGCTAGCAGCATCTATAGCCCTACTGACACAAAAACATAGCTTTGCTCTAGCTTACTGGTTCTCCTTTTTGTTAAGATGTAAGTCCAACAACATCATCCCTCATGAGAAAAAAACATGAAATTTGACATTTTCAAGAATTGGTATGAGACCTCCTTCAATGAAATATGGCATCCATTATCCTTTGCTAGTAGGATCTACAACCCTCCTGACACAGAATCACGACTTTCCTCTAGCTTACATGTTCTCCACTTTGTAAGGATGTTTGTCCAATGAAATTCCTCTCTAATGTGATAGAGGTATGCCATTTGACATTTCTGAGAATTGGTATAAGACCTCTTTTAATTGAATGTGACATCTATTCTACTTTGCTAGTAGGATATACAACCCTCCTCATATAGAATCACATTCCTTCCTAATGAAATAAAAAACATTCCTCTTGAATATTAGAAAGATCCTTTCACGGTTCTTTACACCGTTCTACCCAACGAGTTTCACAAGTGGATATAAGACCACCCCCACCCCCTTTATTGGATTATGGCATTCCCCTCTAAGCTATGTGACTCTCTTGGGCAACCAACATCCGAAGAATTCCCAACAAGAACTTCAACCCATATGTGACCCTTCTCCATAACATTTCTGAATTATCAAAGTGCTCAGGGATTTGGCCGACTAGTTTGTTCAACACCAATATGTGCGGTGCACGTGTCTAGTTGACCACACATGTTGGGAGTTCGTTTGTTGACCTCAATTTTGTGAGGAATCACCCTGTACATAACTCCTAGACCAAGGTTGTGCTCCTTTTTTGGGCTTCAAGAGGACAAGCCCAAGCTCTCAATCCTTGATTGAGTTTGTTTAGGGTTTGACCTGGTGATAGACCAAAGTTAAAGCCTCTGAACAAGACATGCCTTGGGTCACCCAAATAAACCCTAAATCCTAGGAGACTTCCTATAGACCCTTGGAGCCACTTTGATCATGAAATTCACTTTAGGAGAAGGGTCTACCTAAATTGATCCCTAGCCTCATTAAAGGCCGCCCTAACCCCAACAAACCCTAAAAATCACTTTAAAACCTATAACACCCTTTTGATCCCAAAACTTGGTGACACCATGATTTGTTAAAACCAATTGGGCCAAGCCCAATTTTGGTTAAAACTTTTTTAATCGGCCACCTTGTCATCCAATTGAACTCCATCTAACATGGTCATGAAATCACACCATGTGGAGAGCCCAATTGGCACCATGGGGTCAACCTCCCATATATCACATGATTAATTAATAAATTATTTAATTGAGTGGATTATTAATTTTCCTTAGGGCCTAAAATATTTGACTAAACTCAATCCAAATAAGTTAAACCCAATAATCCTAAAATCCAACCCAAGCACATGTCATATGAATCCCATGACCCATTCTTCATGGATCATCCGATACATAAATCAACCCACCATGACATGTAGTTGACATGAAAAGACACCAAGATAAGTCCAAGCACTTAAGGAAAAGTTTGGCACCACTCACCATAGGGGAAGCCACATGGCACCTTGGCCATGGTTCCTTTGACCCACCCTTGGTGAGCCAAAGAAAGCCTTGGGGAGGCCAAGAACAGACTAAATATGGTTTTAGCCACCCACCAAGAAGGTGTTCCAATCAAGCTAAGCTCCCTCCCATGCTTCCCTCTCCACCACTGATGCCACGATGACTATGGTGTGGAAAATTCTAAATCTCCTTCCCATTTCTCTGAAAATCCCCTGTGGAGCCGGTCAACCTTTCCAATGCCATGCCAAGCTCCCCCAAACCTTTCAATAGCTATATAAGGAGGGAAACCGAGCACCTTGCATACACATTAAGCTCCCTAAACAACCCTTAAATCTTCTTGCTACCAACAAAAAAAGTGTTCTGCTAGACCTAGATAGTTGTTATCTACCATTCTCAAGCCTTCCCCTCCACTACAAAACTCTATTTTTTCTACTCAAAACCAGGACCAATTTAGGCTCCAACATCAAGTTCCTTAAAACTCAAAATCAACTCTCCCACAAGATTCTCCAAACCTAAAGACACTCTCCCCAATCAAAATTGAGCATTGTTGCGGCCTCTAATCCATTCCAACACCAAACCATGGAACCCTTTGTTGTATTTCATAGCTAGGACCAATTTCAGTTCAAATTGAAGTAAGTAAGAGGTTCATGACATCAAGATGAAGCAAGCCCAATCGAGGTCTCCCCTCTTGAAACAAGGTATGGATAAAAACCCTAAATATTGCTCTCAATATGGTTTTTTGTGAAGAAAACCAATAATGCATGTCCACATAGCTGTATAGATAGATTTCTCTTGACTAGATGAATGTGTAGGAACAAACCCTAAGTGATTTGGTTGAGAATTGAGTGAGATATTAGGGTTTGATTACAGACTATTTTCGGTTGACCATTTCGTAGAGATAATGAATGGATGTCGTCCATTTCCACGAATTAGAAACAAACGGCTGCGATGGGGTCGGAAAACGCAATCAGATAGAATGGGGGAGCAAACCGTGCGACAGCGCAACAACCAAGTGGAAAGCGCATCCAATCACGTAGCGTCGCACGCCCATTAGACAACTCCAAGGTTTGACTTAGTGCTAACGTGGTTAAGTGGATAATTTTGGATTTCTAAATTAAATAAATCCAAAAAATGCTTAGAAATCGCAAAAAATCATAATTTAATGTATAGAAAGAAAAAAAAATATATAAAAATACCTCTGAACTCAATGAACAGTTAAAAAATTAATGAAAATAAAATTTAAAATAATTGAACCATATTTAATTTTTAATTAAATAAATACTTCAGAGAGTATTTTGATTATTAAAAGTAAAATATAAGCCCAAAAAATGTGAAAAGTTCAGGGATTCTTCTCTCCACCCTTGGAAACATTCTCTGATCTTTCTAAGGTTAAGGGCTTCCCTAGTATCGAAATGATTAATTTTCTACCAAATTTGTAATTATTCTGAAAAGTAATTAAAGAAAATAAAAAATTTAAAATAAAAATGGAAATGGACTAGAAAATTTATGGCATTGAAATAAAATTTAAATTTCCACCCTTAAAGCCCTAAATTGAAAATTTGGTAAATTAAAGGTAAAATTATAAAATTAAAAATTTTTACAATTATGCAAAAATTGCCTTAAAATTCAAATTTAAAATACTTGAGGACCTAACATAGCAGGCGTCTTAAGATTTTGACACCATGGTTATCCCCCTAACCCTGAAAATACCCTTAATGGCTAAGGGTTAGCCTTATTTGAGCTTAGGCTTGAGTTAGGGCAAACTCAACTTAGACCTAGCCTATGCAGACTCACAATTGGACCCAATCCAATTGATATTGAGTCTATCTCTAATCAAACTTAATATAGCTCATTTTTAAATTGGGTCTGATCTAGGTCTAATCTAAATTAGACCTAAGCCGACTTGAACCCTACTAGGTTTAACCCAACCTAAATTTAGTCCAACCTAAAATAGCCTAAGTCAAACCCAATCTAGACTTAGTCCAGTCCAATCTTAACTGAATCTAACCTAACTTAGTATTAGTTTAACCCTAAACCTCTTAGGTCTAGGCCGCACTAGGCCTAAACCCTAAACTTTTAGGTCTAACCAACATTAGACTTAAATCGACCATAAGTATTTTAAGTCTAACCCAAATTAAAATAAAACCCTAACTTGAGCACTTTTAGTTTTAACCTAAATTAGACATAAACCTTAACTTAAATCCCTTTAGGTTTAATCTAAATTAGATCTAATCCTAAACCTGAGGTCAAACCCAAATTAAACCTAACCCAAAATATTATGTCAAACCCAAACTAGACCTAAACCCTAACTTAAGTCCCTTTTGTTCTAACCCATAAACCTTAGGTTTAACCCAAATGGCACCAAACCCTAAACCTTTTCTCTAACCCAAATTAGACCTAATCCAAAACCTCTTAGGTCTAAGCCTTATCAGACCTAAGCATAAACCCTATGTCCAATCAACTTAGACCTAGCTTCAACCACCTTTAAGTCTAACCCAAATTAGACCTAAATTTTATTTGAACTCATTAGGTCTAACTCACATTAGACGTAAAATCATGAACAAATCTTTGGTTTAACTTAACTTAGACCTAAAAGTCAACTATCTTAAGTCTAACCTACTTAGACTTAGTTCAATTTGAACTTTCTCTAGGTCTAGCCCAACCTTGACCTAACCTAAGTCTAACCTAACCTAAACTTAGTCAAAACTTCTCTTGGGCCTAACTGAGACCAAATTCAACTGAATCATGGTCAACCCAAACTAACTCAAATTAATCCAATTTAAATGATTCTCTAGGTTAACCCGACCTAATTTGGATTAATCCAATTCAATTAAACCACCGAGTCAACTTGACCTAACTCAAGTTAACCCAGTTCAACTATCCACCGAGTCAACCTGACCTAACCCGTGTTAACCCAATTCAACTAAAAAATCGGGTCAACCCAACCTAACTCAGGTAACGCAATTCAACTGAATCATCAGGTCAACCTAACGTAACTCAGATTAACCCAATTCAACTGAGTTAAGGAATCAATCTGACCAAACTTAAGTTAACCTAATTAAACTCAACTCACCAGGTCAACCCGTCCTAACTCAATTTAACCCAATTCAACTGAACCACCGAGTCAACCTAACATAACTCGAGTTAACTCAATTCAAATGATTCACTAGGTCAACCTGACCTAACTCAGGTTATGTGAATAAAAATTGATTCATCGGTTCAACTTAACCTAAGTCGGGTTAACCAAATTCAAATGAATATCAGGGTTAACCCGATCTAACTCTAGTTAACCCAATTTTACAGAATCACTGGAACAACCCGACCTAACTCAGGTTAACTTAATTTAACCCATTCAAGGAGTTAATCTGATCTATCTTGGGTTAACCTAAATCAACCAATTCACTGGTTAAACCCGACCTAATTTGGGTTAGCTCAATTGTACTAAATCACCGCGTCAATTTGACCTAACTTGGGTTAGCCCAATTCAACTGATTCATAGTGACAACCCGATTTAACTCGAGTTAGCTCATTTTAACTAATTCACCGGATCAACTCGACCTAACTTGGGTTAACCTAATTCAACTGACTCACCAGGTGAAGTCGACTTAACTTGGGTGAAACCAATTCAACTGAATCACCGGGGAAACCAGATAACTCATATTAACCCAATTCAAAACTCACTAGGTCAACTCGACCTAACTCGGGTTGACTCAAGTCAACTATTCCCCATGTCAACCCGGCCTAACTCGGATTAACCTGACTTGAGACTCAACTTCAAGCTTAGCTTATGTCTCAAAACAAGTTTAATCAAGGATTAATTTAAGCCTAATCCAACTTAGACATAAAAAACAACTCAATTCAAAATTAACCTAGACTTCATACAAGTTTAATTTAACTTAGAGTTGATTCAACCCATGTAGTTTAACTTAGACCAGTTAGGTTTAACCTGGTATGGTCCCAAGTTAACCTGACTTGATTTAACTTGGCTTTCCTCAAGCTAATCTAAACCAAGTAAGTCTAGTTTGACCCTACTCAAAGTAAGTCAAGCTGGGCCAAACCTATTTAACTTTGGTTGACCTAAGCAAGTTTGAAGATAATTCAAGAGAAAAACAACCTAACTAAGGTTAAATCAGATTACCTAGAGACTCTTTTCGGATCAGTCCAACTTGAGCAAATCCAGATTCAACTTAACTTAGAAAGCAGGCTAAGGAGTGCTAGTCTTCTTGCAAGAGAAAGAAACCACACTTAAACTTAGTCAAGGGGCAATGTTGGGCCAAGGTACAAACCAACATAAAAGAAATGAAATAAAATTCACCTTATTAACCACTCAAACAACTTGTTTTGAGAAGTTATTTTAAAGGAGGTAACCCATTACTGCCAACAAAATACATTATAATCACTCGTAACTAATCAAAACATAAACCCCAGCGACCTCGGAATGACAGAACCATGAGATCTTGATAGAGTCATTCTAAACAATACAAGTAGAACAGAAAATGACAAAATAAAAAAATTAATCGGCTAATAAGTGTTAAGCAACCTAAAGTTTTCAACCCCTAAAATCCAAAAAAAGGCATCAAAACTTAAATGAAATCTTAATGAACAATGATCACCAAACACAACTTGAACCCCGATACTTAGGTCTACGAGGATCTCTTGGACGACTCAACCCATGGTTACTAATAGAAATATTCCATTTGGAGAAGGTTTGAACGCCACTCAGACTAAGTAGACCAGGGAACCCGATAACCCCAGGATGATGGAAAGCTATGGGCATCTTGATCTAGTTTCCCTAAGTAATAAACAACAACCAACTAATAAAATTGAAAGATATTTCATGCTAACTTAATTTTGCAAGGCTGCTGAAGTCAAAATGCAGTAGTCGCTCTAGATTTACTTTGAATGTTATTAGGGTGTGCTAACTTTATTTTATAGGCATGAGCATTCAAAACCCAGAGCAAAAGGATGAACCCCAACTAAACTATTGATAATAAAACAAAACATTAGGATAGTCCAAGATCTAAACAAGATTCTTCAGAACCTTCAGGAATCCACTACCCTTAAGATAGGACATTGAAATTACTTTCATTAATAATGACAATCAATTTTTTTTAGGAAGTTTTACAAACTTAATTGGGAGTTTTCTTAAGCAACCTTAGTTTCTTAGAATGTAAATAACTATAAGGGCTTACTCTTATAGGAAGAAACGAGTACAATAACCTGAATATCTGATTCTAGGTTTGCTTTTGTGAGGTCTTCTTCATGAGTATGCCTCTGAAGTGACTTAAGCTGATATTACCTGGGACATACACTTTGGAGCCATCTACGTAAATTCCACCTCACAAAAGTCTCCCCACATGCTCTTTTTGCTTGTTCCCGTCATTGTATGTTTTAGACCTCAGATCTCTTCTCTCTTTAGATTATCCACAAGATTAGAGAGAGTTATTTGGAGTGAGAGACTATACAACATAAGACAAACTGATGAATCCATGAAAATGACATAAAAATAGTAGAGCAACAGTGGTGACAATCAACCATATCACTGACACATACTTTGATGCACATGCCTCCATGTGTGCACAACACTGACAATTATGCTCGAGTACACATGTGCAAGTGTGAATTCTACTAGTGCAAGCACATGTAGAGGTTTGTGAATTCTTTGATACATATGTGAAAGTGCACCTATGTGTGTATGAGTTTAGCATCATGTGCACATGCATTCTTGGAAAGATCCAGGCCTAAGCTGAGAAGTTTTTAGATTTTTGGTGATGTTTTGCATTATTCATATATGTACAATTTAAACCCACTACTAGTATAAATTTTGATAGGTGGAAGTGAGAAGTGCTCTAATAGAAATAGAGAATGACCCACTTCTAAACCAACCAATAAGATGAATTGCAAGTGGAATTAGTTAAAAAAGTATTTTAGGATTTTTAGTGGAACAATGTGAGAGACTTATGTGCTTATTTTGGTTTGCCTCGTGATGACCTCATTTTTAGTCAAATTTTTCTTTCTTGGCTCATATCTAATTCCATATAAATTTGGGGACCCATTCTAGTGTCACCAGGTTGCTTGATTGTGCTTGTGTCAACCTAGACTTGGCCTTCATTTGAGCTAAAAATATAAATTAACTGCATTTAATTATAAATCTAATTTTCACTTGAATGAAATAAAAATTAATGTAACTCAAGCAGCTTAATTAAAAACTAAAATTGAACCAAAATTCACCATAATTCAAATGGATTGTAAATATATCCTAACCTCTTAAAATCATCATAATGCCTGGAATTTCATGTTGTAAACTACATGATCATTAATTGATGAGGAATATTTTTAAATATCTTGGTTCTTATTTTTTCATTTAATTTGTTGGTGAAATTTTCATTCAATTTAGAGTTTTCTTGAAAAGTTATGAGGGTTTTATTGTGTAAGCATATATTTATATAATTATAAGTTTCAACTTAAACCATTTCATCTTAAGGTGAAAGTTACTTATTATACTTTATTTTGTTTTGACCAATGATTTGAATTTGTAGTTTGAGATTTCAAGTCTTGATGATTTAATTTCTTAAGTTTAATAATAGGAATAATACATTTGTAATTTTGAGAAAAATTTACAAATAAGCCAATATTCACTTATAGATATTTGGATTTTATTATTTAATTATTGTTTAACTTTTCATTAAAGGCTTAAGGTTAGGTTTGATAGGTTTTAAGTTGATGGCATTGATTTTTAAGATTTGGAAGAAAATAACTTTATATTTGTCATTTTATAAAATTACAAATAAGTCCTTAATCGTTTTTCATTATTCCAATTTTATTAAGTTTTTATTGCTTTTCCGATATATGATCACTTAAGTTCAAGTTTACAAATTATAATTGTGAAACATTTTGAAAGAATCAATCAATTAACATGATGACCTAGCTTTCCGAATTAACTTGGCTAAGTGTCCTAAGAGTCTAGTCTTATAATGAAAAAATTATTACATTCGGAGTCTGGACACATGTTGCATCCAGAGATCCATCGAAAGGAGAAGAGAAGAAAAAAGAAAAAGACCTCTGGTGGATCGCAATCATTGTCCGGACACAGCTTACGTCTGGACTTAGGACTTGATTTTTTTTTTCTCGCAATGACTGGAAATTCTACCGATGTAGGGGCCATTTAGGGTGGTAGTTCTTGTGTGGCACAGTTTGGGCCCTCGAATCTCGGTCATTTGGGGTGGCATGTTGATCGCAACGGCTATGCCATTTAGTAAACCATGGGCAAAGGGTTCGACCCCAAGACCCACATTTCTTTTCATATCTTTTACGTCCTTGCCCCTCATTTTGACTCTAATTTTATCTTTTGCACTTTCTTTCACCGTGCAGCTTTTTCTTCATATGCCCTAACCCGCAGTTCCGGACACCATCTTCTTCTGGTATCCTCTTACCCTATATTCTTTTTGAGACATTTTTGTTTATTGTGGATCTACTCTGTATGGATTTGGTTGTGTTTTCTTTTGTGCTTCTATTTGGTGGTGATAACATAGCTACTAAAATTCAGTATTGATACCGCTTGGGACAATCAATGAAAAAATACTGAAAGAAAAGGCACAGATCATCCTTATCATTGTCATTATGCTTACTACTATGATACATGTATAGTTGTGGTCTGTTTGAGCATGCTCATGCAAACGGAATTGCAAATGTTATGCTAAGAGAAGTTATTTTCCTCATACACACAAAATCTATGGAGTGAGGCATCACATCAAATAGGCCAAGAAAATTCTATGATACAATATTAGGCTTTGCTACTGAAATTCATTACTGATATGGTGCATTCAATGAAAAAATATTGTAAGAAAAGTAAAAGGAACATCTTTGGAAACATCTCTATGCTCAATGCTAGGAGACATGTGTACTTGTGGTCTGTTGGAGCATGCTCATGCAAACAAATTTCAAATGTTATGCTAAATTTTTTTTTTCTCACACAAAGACACCATCTGAAGTGAGGCATTCCATCAGATTTGTCCAAAAATTTTTTGTGATAGAATATTATGCATTCCTAAGAAAATTCAGTACTGATACCCCTAAGGGCATATAATGAAAATAATTTGTAAGAAAGGGCACAAACCATCTTTGACAACATCTTTATGCTCACTGCTAGGAGACATGTATAATTATGGTATCTAAAAACTTATGCTAAGAAAAGCATTTTTTTATCGCACACACACACTATCTGAAGTGAGACATTGCATCAGATAGCCCCAAAAAATTTCTGTGATAGAATATTACACATTGCTACTAAAATTCAGTATTGACACCCTATGGGCCAGATAATGAAAAGAATTTGCAAGAAAGGGAACAGATCATCTTTGCTGTCATTTTTATGCTCACTGCTAGGAGATATTTATAGTTGTGGTATGCTTGAGCATGCTCATGAAAACCAAATTACAATTGTTATGCTAAGAAAAGTTATTTTCCTCACACATAAAAAATGTAATAAGCGAGGCATTGCATCACATAGGCCCAGAAAATTTTTGTGATAGAATATAATACTTTACTACTAAAATTTATTACTCATATCCCTTGGGGCATTCAATGAAAAAATATTGTAATAAAAGGCACAAATCATTTTTGTCATCGTCTTTATGCTCAATGCTAGGAGATATGTGTAGTTGTGGTCTGTTTGAGCATGCTCACGTAAACCAAATTGCAAATGTTATGAAAGGAAAGAAATTTTTCTCACACATAAACACACTCTATTAAGTGAGGCATTGCATCAGATAGCCCCAGAAAATTTGCTTGATAGAGTATTATGCATTGCTACTGAAATTTAATACTGATACCCTTGAGACATATAATTAAAAAAAATGTAAGAAAGGGCACAAACCATCTTTGCCATCATCTTTATGCTCCTTCTAGGAGACATGTATAGTTTTGGTATGTTTAAGCATGCTCATTCAAACTTAATCTGAAAACTGATGCTAAGAAAAGCACTTTTTATCACACATACACTCTCTGAAGTGAGGCATTGCATCAGAAAGCCCTAGCAAATTTTTGTGATAAAATATTATGCATGGCTATTGAAATTCAGTTTGATACCCCTTGGAGAATATAATTAAAAAAATTTGTAATAAATGACACTGACTATCTTTGTCATCATCTTTATGCTCATTGCTAGAAGGCATGTAAGGTTTTGGTATGTTTAGGCATGCTCATTCAAACCTAATATGAAAATTTATGTTAAGAAAAGCATTTTTTATCACACACACATACTCTCTGAAGTGAGGAATTATATTAGATATCCCTAGAAAATTTTAGTGATAAAATATTATGCATTGCTACTAAAATTCTGTACTTACATCCATTGGGGAATTTAATGAAAAAATATTATAAGAAAAGGCACATATCATCTTTGTCATCATCTTTATGCTCACTGCTAGGAGACATGTCTAGGAGACATGTGTGTGTAGTTGTGGTCTATTTTGGCATGCTCATGCACACCAATTCCAAATGTTATGATAAGAAAAGTATTTTTTTCCCCCCACACACACACCATCTAAAGTGAGGTGTTGCATCGTATAGGCCTATAAAATATATGTGATAGAATTTTATGCATAGCTACCAGATTGCTTCAGCATGCTCATGCAAAACCAATGTAAAAAAATGTGCTAAAAAGAAATTCTTTTTTATGTATATTTGTTTTTTCTATCATAATAACAAAATGACTAATAACAAATAGGCAGGTGTGCTCATACAGTGGGGCAAAGAAACCAAAATAGTCTTCTATGACCTTTGCCTAATCAAAATTGATATGGGATATAGGCTCACTACATATTTCAACAAGGAAATGTGGCAACGTATTATAAAAAAATTTAAGGAGAGTATAGGCAGAGAGTATGACAGGATACTATTGAAGAATAAATGAGTTCAAATCATGAAAGATTGGAAATTTTGGAAAGATATGAAATGATGATCTACGGGCTTGGGTTGGGATCTGGTGAAGTGAACCAATGATGCTCTGGAGGAGTGACGGACAAAAAGACTTGAGGTTAAGAATTTTTTCATATCCTCTAATTTGGTCAATTTCATTTTTATTTTCCAAATGAAGTGTATGTTATGATTTTGTAAGTAATGCCAGCTGCAAAAAAGTTTAAACTTTATGGACTTGCATGAGCTGGAGAAGTTGACCGGATGTTTGGGGGTGCCATTGCTACATGCAAATATGCATGCGCGCCTAGTGAGACAGTGTTTTGTGGCACCGTAGAGAGCTTAGTAGACATCCTATTAGGTGATTCAACTGCAGTACCCAACCCGGAAATCCATGAATTCGAGTACACCTACCGTTATAAGTGTTCGTGGGTAGAGAGTAAAATGAAAGGTGGAGTTGCTTTCATCAGAAATCAAATATTAAAGTTGGTAGCTTCTTTCAATGCTAAACTGCATTTAGTATAGGCACATTCAATTGAGCAGGTCATTTAAATTTTGAATGGAGAAAAGGAAATTTTTGAGGATTTGCCTCTATAGTTACTTGTGATAGAGATGCTTGAAAATCTCACATGTAGAAATTTTTTGCGAACCTAAGATAAAAGGGTGGTGTGTCTATGACATTTTTGTGATCGGAGGGACATTTGAGACAGTTTTTTTATTTTCTAGTATTTTGGACACATTTATTTATATATTTTATTATGTTATGGTTTGGTTCCTTCAACCTCTTGGAACTTTGCTAAATAATATTCAAAAATCCTCATTATTCAGATATCACAACTGATTGAGTCATGGTTTATTCATAATTTACTAATTTTTTGTGTAAACTAGTACGACATTCACTTACATGGATTCAACCAAAGAAAGACAGAGAAGGAGAGCTGCAACAATCTACTTGCTCTATGAATATTACAACATGTACATTGATCAAGCTCCATGCCTGACATTGTCATATATTAGGGATAAATGAGTTAGGGAATTGCTTGTTGGACACCCATTGAGATTCAACAACATGTTCTGCACAATATAGAAGATATTTAATGATCTTTTGGCAGAACTTAGCAGACTTCACAGACTTCATGGGTCATCAAGGATGACTCCACGAGAGGTATTGGTGATATCTCTCTACATATTATCACAGAATGAGTCAATGTGAGGAGCAATGAAATGATTTCAACACTCCTCTGAGACGATTAGTAGATACATCTCGGTGGGTTTGAATGCACGTGTGAACCTTTCTACTCAAGTCATCAAACCAACGACTCCTATGTTTGGACGGCCTCCTACCGAGATTTCACATGATGCATGGTTCATGTCGTTCTTTAAGGTAGTATTTCTAATTCATTGCATTCAATTTTAAATATGCATGTCGTGCATTGCAAACTCATTCTTATTTGAGTAGGATTGTATTGAAACAATTTATGGAACCTATGTTGATGCACGGGTTCTAAATAATGAGAAAATCACATTCATCAGATGTTGCGGGGCCCTTACGAAGAGTGTCATGGATGTTTGTGATTTCAACATGTGAGGGTAATACGCATGATAGTAGAATTTTCAAGGCTGCAATGCAAAATACCCATTACGACTTTCCACATCCTCCTCAAGGCATTCTCGAGCCTCAAATACTTTGGTGGTTCACTTTAACGTTAATATTAATTACACAATATATTTCAGACAAATATTATTTGGTAGATGTTGGATATTCGTTGCATCGAGGGTATTTCATGCCCTTTTCTGATACGAGATATCACATTTCTACTTTTGAGCGAGCCAACAATCTTACACATGAAAAAAATGAGTTATTTAATAAAAGAAATTCCTCCTTACGCAATGTCATCGAGAGGACTTTCAGTGTTTGGAAAAAGAAATGAGTTATATTCTTTGATATGCTATCTTACCAGTTTCCTAGATAGGTCCAGATTGTGATTGCCACGATGAATCTGCACAATTATGTTTGGTTTCATCCTTCCACCAACGACAATGATTTTCTTTGGGTCAATGAGAATTAGGAGCATGCACCTCCTAAAGAATTTGAGTACCACCTCATGCATTCCATGTCACGAGTTGAGAATGAACCTTCCATCACATGTACTAAAGTTGGGGAGGGTGCAAGCGAAATGACATAGCTAAGGGAACAGATTACTAATGCGTTAGTAGGAGTTTGATTGAATTATTTGTAAATTATTCAGTACTATGTGTAATTTATATCCTTTGTCAAAAAAAATTTAAAATTCTTATTGGATAGTGACCATTAAGTGTTATATTTCTTTTAGTCAAAGTAATTTTTACTTCACATTTTATATCGTCGGTTTGAAATTTATACCCTATTTGTAAGTGTAATTTGTTAATTACTTCTTTTAGCCAATTTAATTCCTGTCATCACTAATGCATTGTCTTTTGTAGCATTCAGAAAAGATAAGCTCAAGGATTTCAGGGACATCTCGACAATTGCTCTGTCACTGCAAACTACAGACTTCTCTATCGACATCACGTCGGGCCCGTAGCTACGGGAGAAAGTTCTTCAAGTGCCCGCGGAACATTGTAGAGAAGTGTGACCTCTTCTTTTTGACAGACAGTCATGTGAATTCCACTCCTACAGTGATCGGGAATGGATAACATCATTGGAGAATAATGTAGCACCGGACGTACACCGTCTGCATGCTAAAAATAATATAATCATTATATTAATTGTAATTTTAATAATTTTTGTTTTTTTATTTTTTTTGGTTCTCTTGGTACTCACTGTTAAGTGAGATATGCATTCAAATTTTTGTACTCTTCTGAATTGAATTTCCTTTTATGAATTATCAAATATATGACTGTGACAGTTCTCTTACAAATAACATTACTAAATAGGGTCAGAATGATCATTTGTCTAGAAACAATTGCCACACATTTGTTTTCAAAAAACTGAAATAAGCAGCTAGTCATTTTCCTCACACCAGCTGCAACTGCCTCAAACAGACCCTTAATGCGCGAGCCTAAATCAATAGGCCTAAGGAGCTGGGTTTGCTGAACTGATTTATGAAGCTAGTACCATCTAAGCCCATTTTATTGGCTTGGGAGGATATCCAAACGTCTGATTTTAGCTAAAAAACCGGGTTGTGCGTCGACTAACACAGAATATATATGTATATATATATAAGAACACGAATATCATGTTCAGTTGCTCATGAAAGTATTTTTTCAACTAAAATATCTTTCATGCCTTCTTTATGTAAGACCACATAGGACCAATCTTTTGCCCTCCTAGGCTTTGGTCAGGAAACCCACTCTAACCACCGCTGTTCCGCGAAGGTCACATCTAATGCATGGGCTTGAAATATGGAAACAAACCCCTTCCCCACCACTCCCTGCGCACCCGCAAAAACGAACTTTATATAAAGACCATTTGCTTATGTCCATTCCCAAACCTCTTTTGCAGCATACGAGGGAAAAAGAACTTCAGAAAAGCAATTTCTTCTAAATGGGCTCTGATCACTCCGGCATCAACAAGTGCTTGTTACAAAGCGAGGCTCTACAGAAGGTTTGCATTTTATTTTCTCCTTGACTTTTCTTCAGCCACAACTTATTAATAGACATGTCATATCTTTTGATGTAGTACATTTTTGAGACGAATGTCTATCCAAGAGAGCATAAGCTACTCAAGGAATTGAGAGAAGAAACAGAAGCTAAGATTCCTGGCAGGCAAAGATGATTTTCATTTTGTCATTTTTTTTTCTATTTTTACTTATTTAAGCAGGGATTTCTTTGAAAAGAATGATTGATTCAGATTTATTATTGTCTTTATTAAATTAAATTTTGGGGAAGGCAGGGCTTTGATGAGTGTGCCACCTGATGAAGGGCAACTTCTTTCTATACTGATCAAGGTGATGAACGCCAAAAAAACCATAGAGCTTGGTGTTTTTACTGGTTACTCCCTCCTGACTACGGCATTGGCCTTACCCAAAGATGGAAAGGTGAAGTTCTTCTTCTTCTTTCTCAGTTTTTTATTTTTATGTCCTTCACTTAAGGAAATTTGTTAGAAGTTGACAAATAATCAAATAAAAAATCGTTTGAATTAGAAAATAATTTAATTTTGTCACAAGACAAAAGTCATGAATTTGGATACTCTCTTCTTTCTACGGCTGCAAGTGTTGATATATTTGTAGTGCTAAAAGTTTGTCGCATACATATGTAATAAATGTGGTGTATTTTTATTATTTGTCCTTATGTTGGGTCATTAATTTTGTCTTACTTGAGAAATTGAGAAAATGAATCAAGAGCAGTTGACCAGGTTTTTTTTTTTTTTTTTTTCTTAAGATTATTGTTGCCTTTGGGGCGGCGGTGCAGTGGCTACAATGCAGTTTTTTTATTGAGCAAAACTTTATTTTGTTTATATATCTAAACAAACTGCAATTGAAAGCTTTGTTATACCCACTAGATCTAATACTACGTTGGCCGATTGCTAGAAAGTTATAATCTGATTTTTTTTCAAAAATTAAAAAAATAAAAAAGTGTAATAGCCATCAGAGCATTTCAAACAACAGTTTCTTGTTCAAGAGCTTCTTGAAATTACTAAAGCTGCCACAAAACAAACCTATAGTTATATAATCGACCCCATTTAGTGGGATAAAGACTTATTGTTGTTGTTATTGTATGTCATATACTCATTAGCTACTAAATGTATCAGCTCATCATATATTTGCAGAATTACAGATGAAACATTTTCAAGTTGCTAACTCAAATATGTACTTAAAATATATTTTGAGCGAGTTATATAACTGATCAACCAGGAGATTTTTAATCTTGATTCAGATAACGGCGATCGATATCGATAGATCATACTATGAGATTGGCTTACCTTTCATCCAGAAAGCTGGAGTGGAGAACAAGATTGAATTCGTTGAGTCTGAAGCTCTTCCTGCCCTTGACAAATTGGTTGAGGAGGTAAAAATTTCTTTTCCTTAATTATAAACGGCTTAATATGAATTAACTATGGATTAAGCACCAAGTGGCTCTTTAATTTCACATTTACTCTGCCTAACTAGATATATCTTTCTTTAATCTGTTTAGTTTCATTAATGAAAAACATTAGTAATATAATCTGTAAAATTTATTTACATGTCTAAAAAATCATCCTCTTGACTAACAGCAGGAACACGGACTATTTGTTGAACTTGTTTAATGTTGCATTGTTATGATTCAAGCCCGCCTGAGATTAAAACCGGCTTCCGTTCTGACTAAAATAACTGCAGGCAAAGGAAGATGATCTATTTGATTTTGCATTTGTGGATGCTGACAAGATTAACTACCACAAATACCATGAAAGGTTGCTGAAGCTCGTCAAAGTTAATGGTCTGATTCTGTATGATAACACGCTCTGGTTCGGAACCGTTACCGGCTCACCGGACCCGAAGTATCCAGAATGGATCAACCATAGCCTGGAGAGCGTCATCCGGCTAAACAAGGAGCTGGCGGCTGATCCGAGGGTTGAGCTGGCGCAGGTCTGCATTGGTGATGGACTCACAATTTGCAGGCGCCTAGGTTGAGCTAATGTTAGGGGAAATGAAAGTGCGGCATTTATTGCTTGTTGATTTGTTGTTGTCTTTTCGTAGTCTGGAGAATAACTGATGAAAATTTATATCAGATGTCCAATAACAGGGGCTTATGTGGCGATTTGGGCCCATTGACATATACGGTTCGGGCCCAGGTTGCCACATGGCAACCTGTTATTGGACTCTTGATGCAAATTTGCATCAGATGTTCTGATACAATAATTTTTCCCAATAACGTTTGCTTGCTTCAATAACAGTTCACGACATTGGTGTTGTTGATGACTTGTGTTGGTCTACATGTTATCTTTTGCCTAAGGGGTTGTTTGCTTGATGCCAGTTACAACTAATGTGCTCTAATCTCCTCAAGTTCATTGAGTTGCAATAATCTTTTCTCACCAGCATCTTTTATATAAAAGTTTATTTCCTTACATTGTGTGTTAGAAACATGGCAGTATAAGATGAATGTTGTTGTCAATTTTCTTTGTAGTCTATCGTCTAATGATGAATGCTGTAAGATTTATTCTGAAAGTTATTATAGCAAGCTTAGCGTTTAGACAGCTAATTTGATTTAAAGCTTTTAATGCAAATGAATATAGTAGCTTTTATTACTTCAAATTATAGCAAAGAGCAGATTGAAGGATTTTTTTTTGAATGAGGTCCATTTGTGAGAGTTAAGGTTTTTAGAAAGTTGATTGCGAAAGCAATTTATTTTTTTGAAGTGATTACCAAAAAAATTTATTTTTGAAAGTTGTGAGAATTATAATAACTTTTTGTTCCCACAAAAAAAAATAATAAAAAAAAATCGCACAGACACACAAGCGCACACTGTATAGCCGGCAGCCGAATGAGTGCACTCCGTTACTCTTGTAGAAGTTTGGAATATTGAGATATCTGGTGGGAAGAATTTCATATAAAGTGCAAAATTGTTGAGTAAATAGAATCATTGATTTAGTTTATCTTCAATGTATTTTAAATATATTGAATTTTGATAAATTTCAAAACTACAATTTGATGTAAAGTACTCTTGTATGGTTGTGTCAAATAGCTACTATCGCCAACTTGCAACCATCGTCGGCCGCCCACTTCCTAAAGCCCCATTGGGCAACTGTCCTTTAGCTCTCATTGGCCACCACCTCCTTGCTAGTAGTGTCATAATGTTAGGCTGCTTACTGTCATTGTTTCCCTTTGCCAACCACCCATCGCCGCCAGCCACAAGCTGCCATCTTTTGCCTACCCACCCTGAGAAGCAAACAACCATTTTCGTTTGTTAGCCACCTATTGTCGCTGGCTGCCGCCACTAAGTTCTAGTCGCTGCCACTAGCCACCTGCTAGCCTGTCCCCTAGTCTGCTGTCAACTATCTGCCCGCCTACTTTCTGTTCATTAAAGACATCGTATTTTACATTATTTTCATTTTATTTCAAATCAAATAAAAATATAAAATGTTACATTTATTTTACACTTAAACAAATAAGTTTAAAAAACGATAAAATGTCTTTATATTATATATTTATATTATACTATTTTTCAATAAAACAAATAGCTTGGCAAGTAGAAATTTGTAAAAAACAACTACTTTTTAAACAAAAAAAAAATAAAGGTATTTTAAATTTTATTGAACGACATTTAATAATGTATGAATAATATTTTAATTATTTTTTTGTGTGTGATTAGTCATGCTATAGTATTATCAAAATTCATGCCTTGATTATAGTAATTATAATTGGCTTCAAAATGGTGAGCACCCAAGTCACAATCAACTCTTTTGGAGAAAAAAACATGAAATTCTTTAAACTACTATTTCTTGAAACAAGAGCAAGTTAACCGAAGCCTCAATCACTAGACAAATATGGAGCAAAAACTCTTTTTTAGGAGACTTTCAAATTTTGGTAAATGCCACAAACCTTCATGTTGCGCACAGTAATTCACGTTAGATATGAAAGTGACAACTCGATTAGGATCTTTTTTTTTTTTCTGTGCACCGCTCCTCCCATTTCTCCTTTCTTTCTTCATCCCTAATCCTTAATTTTATTGCTATTTTTGAGCTTTTTCTGGCGGAGGGGCAGGCTTCGCCCCTCTGTCCCACGCACAATGGCCAACTTTCCTCCCTTTCCCACTTCCTTGTCTGGTTCTATTTTGGGCCTTACCTCTTCTCTCAACTGGAAGGTCTTTATAGCTTCTCATCTTCCTAGTTATAGGATTTTTAATCTCTTATATATTCCACCTTCAGAAGACTAGATTTTTTATTCTGTGGAAAAAATGGTAGGGGGATCCAAACAATGAAGTTTGGTGCTGGTTGCGTATGCTATTGGCAAGTGACCGTTCTACAGTAATCTTCTGCCAAGCATCTCTAAATTCAGGAATCTGAAAAAAGGAACGGTTGATCTTGTCCTAGTATCCAAAGTTTTTTTTTATTTAATTTTAACTTCGTGGAAGATTATGCTATGGTCTTAGAGGGAGGCCCCAATTTTTGAATGACAAACCTTTTATTTTTTCTAAAAAAGGTTCTTCCATTTCAGCTTATTAAAGAAGATTTCTTTGAAATTTCAATTTAGTTTAAACTTCCTTTTCCTTCTAGTCTGAATAACAAAGTTTAAAAATTTTGAGCAAAATCGATATTCCGTTAGCTGTAGAACCCCTTACTTCTAATGTTTCACGACTTACATTTGCTAGAGTCAACATGCAAATTCATACAAAATCTTCTCTACTTCATTCTATAAATATTTCAATTAAAGGCAAGTATATTACACCTCCAGTCATATATGAATGAAAACCTGAAATACATTAGCTCACAAAAATTTCTCTTTTCCCAAGTCACCTTTATACAGACCTCCCTCTATCTTAATTCTCTATAAAAGGAGTCGCTCTAGAATGAACTCCAAAAATCCTCCCTCTAGAAGCCACAACTCCATAGAGCTTTTCCTTTTCCCCTTATCCCTTTTCCTAACGCTCTCCATCCTTCTATCCCTCTCACCTCTATATCAGCACTAGATCTTAATGGCTTGCCCACCATAACATACATTAGCAATTCTTCTTCTTCTTTTTCCCGAAAAAAGTTCCTCTTCTTGATTCTCTACCAGCAAACACCTCCTTTGAGCCCGCAATATCGTTTAATGGGGCACACCTATTTTTAAAGGCAATCAAACCCCAACCTCATCCTCCTATTTCTAATAATCTAACAACCTAACCCTTTCCCATACAAATATTCCTTCTTCTTATTTCTTCTTTCCCCTTAAACTCACTTAGATTAAGAAACGAAGGCAAAAGGGTAATGAACTCTTGTACAAAAAATTTATATATATATATATATATATATATATCAAAAATTACCAGTTTGAAATGTAAGGGAATACAATAGTGATATACGAATTACTGACAGCAGGAAACTAGCTAAAGATAAAAAGATTGACCTAATGTGCTTATTGGAAACAAAGATTTCTTATTCTATCATACCAAATATTTCCTCCATCAAGCATTATTTTCAGTGCAAATTTTAGACTTCCCCTAATGGGCGTATATGGATCAAGTGGAACCCTGCTTTTATTGGTTTTAATGCTTTGGACATTCAACAACAATGCATTCATGGAACTTTCACCTTCTCCACTTCAGTTTGTTTCTTTATAACTTTTATCTACGCAAGTTACAGTGCTACAAGAAAGAGAGAGCTATGTCATGCTCTCTTGTCTCTCATCAATTCTATATCTCAAACTTGGATTGTACCTTGATGTATGCTCATGGCTGATGATATCCTGTTTTGCGGATAAAACTACTGAATGATTTTAAGAAAAACTTGAATTATTAAGGTCAGCACTAGAGTCCAAAGCCCATCATTTGAGTATATCTAAAACTGAATATATGAAATTTAATTTTAGTAGTAGTAGCTCTAGTGGCCGAGTAATAACAATGGGTGATCAATTCATTAAAAGGTATGAATGTTTTAGATATCTCACATCTATTGTTCAAAGTGATGATGATATAGATGGGGAAGTTGCTAGTAGAATTCAAGTTGATTAGTTGAAGTTGAGGAATGCATCCTGCTTATTGCGATAGAAAAGTACCACTTAGACTTAAAGGAAGATTTTATAAGATGATTGTGAGACCTGTAATGCTCTAAAGTATAAAAGGTTAGCCTTTAAAAAGAAGCATAAGTATAGTTAAGTGTAGCTGAGATGAGAATGCTTAAGCAGATGAGTGAATTGACACTTAGTGGTATAATGCGAAATAAATATATTTGTCTTATGGTTGGTGTTGCTCTAGTGGTAGATAAGGTTAGAGACACTCGTCTTAGATGGTTTGGTCACATTAAATTTCAACCTTCTGATGATCCAATTAGGGGAGTAGATGTTTCAGATTGGACATATGTTAAGAATGACAGAGGTAGAAAAAAAAATACTTTGGCATATTGTACAAAAATGATCTCAATCTATCAGAAGTAAATGAAATGTGACACAAAACAGGACACAATGAAAAAAAATATTCATTTTAGTGGGATAAAAGCTTGTTGTTGTTATTTATAACCTTGGATTGTTGTTGGAGACTTCAATTTTCTTTTAGAAAATGGAGATATCCAGCAAAATGGCTTACTTCAATAATTGAATTTTTAATACTATTCAAATAGGATTGTTTAATCATAACCTCTATGATAGTCGGTTTAATTAGCAAACTCACAATCCTATAAGATGTTTGTTGGCATCTTCTTTTTATGTAAAAAGTGTAGGGTGCACTTGCTGATACACCTTAAAATATGTTTATTTTCCTTATAAATTTTATGCTTATTTTTAATGATGTTGTATTTTATTGGAAGGTACTTTGCAAGTTTTTGGTTTCAGGTACAAGAGATGGAGTTTTGTCGAAAAAGAGAAAAAACGGAGCAAGACGCTTATTTCTCAATTGGTTCCTAGGCATTAGCTTCTAGTTCCTAGGAGCCAGAAGACGGAGACTTCAACGCCATAGCACCAAGATTTGACGCTTAAGTGTCAGTCAGTTATTCAGGGCTTCTAGAAGGGTGGTGCTTAGGCGCCACAGTTGGGCGTCTAGACGCTAGAATCAGTTTTCTTCAATATGCATTAAATTTGGACAAATTTTGAAGGGGCATCTGAAGTAACTCTTGGAGATTTTGTGAGTTATCATAAAAGGAGTCAAAAGAAGTCAGAAAGGAGAGCTTGAAGAGAGGGTGGCGTGAGGTCTTTGTGTGTGTTTGTGTGTGTGTGTGTGTGGAGACTTTTATTAAGCTTTCAGTGAGAGTCTTTGTTTTTTGTGTCTCTTGGAGTGAATTTTAAGGAGAGTTTGTAGAATACTTCAAAGGAATTTCAGAGGATTTTCTTAAAGAGAAGTAGAAGCTAAGTAATTTATATTTTTCTTAGTTTTGTTTATTGTGTGAACCTGAATTTTAATATAAATCATGTTTTATTGTGTTATCCCCATGGGATCTGAGTAATTTTATTTATTTTACTCCGTGCAATGAGAATTAAACTTGTGTAAGACTAGAATTGGTTAAGATTTTTATTATTCCATACTTGTGACAATTCATTACTTCGAAGTTAATTTACATATTCATTCTGATCAATTGGTATGTTAAAACTTGTTGTGAATTCATAATGTCCCGGGAGGGCTATGTATTCCCCAACAAGTAAGAATTAAATCAATTTGGTGGGTGATAAGGTAGTCCATTGGTTAGTGCAGATAGAAAGGTAAATAAGTTTTTATGGGTGTGAATTTGTGTTTCTAGCTTGACAGGCTAGATTCATACCAATTTGATCTAGTGTTTGGAACTTAAGGACCGGTTAGTCTTAAAGAGAGAGCACAGTGGGTTATATAGAAGTGAGAGGCTATAACCTACCCAACCTAACCTTAGAATTAGGAACTTAACTCTAGATTAGCCAATGTTCTTTATGCATTTAGACGAGAGTAAAAAATATGATTTCTTTTATTTGTCACTGCAGACCTCATTTTTATTAAGTTCTAGTCTTTCTTTTTTAGGAGCCTAGGATCTAGACATAGAGCTTCCATATTGACTATTTTTAAAGGACTAGTGATGGTAACCTCACCAACAAAAACTTTAAACTCTTCTTTACTCATCTTGAAGTTTCATATGTTGATTCTAACCTCTAGCACTTAGTAGGTAGAGCCAATATGGGGGAGCTCAAGAGGGGTTCCTCATTGGATTGTCTAACCTTAGAATTGACCCTGGATGATGTGGCTTGGTCTAGTACACATACTTGTACTTCACACTTCCACTTGCAACCTTGAACCCTAACCTACACAGGTCTACTTTGGTTCCTTTGCCTCTTTAGAGACCCATGTAGGTGGCCCCCCAAACCCTTATTCTTTGGCTAGGGTGGATAAAACCACCACATGGAGAATCCAAAGTGGGGTTTCCCTAGTCTAATGGTATAATGACGGTAATTCTATGATCATCATTTGCATCAAACCTCAACCTTACCTAATTACTTAATTTTGGCATTTTAGCCCTAAACTTTCTCAAAATTACCAAATTGCCCTAGCACCCTAAAAATTCCAAAGTTGGTCCAAATCCCTCAATTTTGTTCAAAAAATATTTCAAACCATTTCATACCATCCAAATTACTTAAAACACTTCAAAATTTTCATATTTATCAAAATACCTCAAAATTTATCAAAATTACCAAGCTCTTGGTGGCCCAAAATTTCCCAAAACCTTCAAAATCATTTCAAACACCCCTAAAACCAATTCTTGACCATCCATTGGGTCTAATTTGACCAAATTGACTCATTTCAATCAAAATCCTCAAATTGCCCCTAAGTGCCTAAAATCCCCAAAATCACCCCAATTTGCCCCCCATTGATCTTAAATTTCCTCAATTTCAATTCTAAAATCAAATTCATCATGTCCTAACCCAATTGAAACCAAATTCAAGCCCAATTAAACCCAATTCCAAATTTCAATCCAAGTCCAAGTGAATTGCCTCAAATTGACCTAAAGTCCAAAAATCCCCAAATTGAGCTTCATGATCAATCAAATGCCCCAATTTCAAATTCACATCAAATTCTAGCATGTCTAAATCCAATTTCAATTAAAAATCCAATTTCAATTAATTTCAATTAAATCCAAATCCATTTGATTAGTCCACGATCAATTTCAAAAATCAAACCCATCATGCATGTTAAAGACCCATACCCATATGCAATTCCAAAAGCCCACTTCATTAATTTGAAAAAGGCCCAAAATTGAGCCCACATGATAAAATTTCAATCTTTCATCATCCTATAGCATCCAAAAATCACTTTACCATGGCAGCATACCAAATTTCCCATGCATACATGACGCTTTACCAAAATTGGGCATGTTCACATTTTTTACTAAAAATCTATAAAATCAAAATTTCCTTTTGCATGAAACCTTCACCTGACCCCATACATAGCATGACATTCCCTATGGAACCTTCCATGGGCATCATAAAGTCAATTTTCAAAATTTGGCAAGTGGAGGTGATTACTCCTCCTTCTCTCCCTCCCTTGGACTTTGCTTCATTCATGCAACATTTAAACCACTCTCCCAATTTCAAGCCAGCCATTTGATTTCACTAAAACCTATTTAAGGTTCTTAAGTTTAGCTTTAACCACTTTAGGGCTTGATTTAGCCAAGTGACCAAGGGGTTAAACCCAAGCTAGCCCAAATTACCCAAACCTCATATTCCCCATGGATATTCACCTTGGAGTCACCATTAAACCAAACTGATTGCACCACTCAACCTCTCTGGCTCAATTGAGCATGAGGGTAACCTGACCCTGGCCGACCAACCACCACAGCTGTCGGAAAACACCCAGCCCGAGAAGACCCAAATGGTTTAAACCCTAAAATTGAACCCAGCTGAGCTGGCTAAGCTGCATTGGCCACTAAAGCTTTTCTTCCCTCTACCTAAGCAACCCCCTTGCCACCATGACATTCTCTGATGGTAGTCATGGCCATGGCTATAAAAGGTCACCCTCCACGGCTAGGAAGAGAGGATGTACAATACCTTAGCCAAACTCTGCCAAATTTTCTCCAGACTCTCTAGCAGTCCAGAGAAGATAATCCCCACCATTTCCCTGTCCTAATTCCCACTGCAAAACTCAAATTTCACCACTGAAATTCAGAGGTTTTCATGACCATACCACCAAGTGCATCCAAACTCCAAATTGGTTGTTCAGCTTCACCAGAGCCAAATAGAACTTCCCCAACCAAAGCCCCATCATTTTGAGAACTCTAACCTAGCCCTAGACCAACTTGAGTCACCCTTCGATCAAATTCATACTTGGACTCAATCTTAACTCAAGGTGACGTTTTGAGGAGGTTTGCCATCTCATAACGAAGCTTAGAAACAACTCCAATTGAGGCTACACCTCTTGGACCAAGGTATGGACAATTTTTCCCCAAACCGAGCTCGATTTGGGCTTTCGTGAAGAAAATTTTAATGTCATGCATGATCAACCATATGGATATGTTAATCTCGATTATATGCACGTGTAGGAATAATCTGCACTTAGTTTCATTGAGTATCGAGTGAGATCGAAAGGATTTAGTTTGGACAGCTCTCGATTTATGCTGATCAGGGACGATGAACGGATATGGTTCATTTAGCACGTGTATTGATCTAATAGACGAGATGGTGCAAGACGAAGAAATGATGCAAGAATGCGCGACCACGTGGCAACTCATGTGGAAAGCACAACAAATCAGAGCATGCCGCTTGGGACTTTGACGCGTATAAGGATGACGTGGCAGCTGACTCGGATAAGTAGGAAATAGGGTTTTTATTATTTACTTAATTCCAGAACCTTAGAAATTTCATATATTTGCATAGAAAAATTATAAAAATAAAAGAAATATACCCTCTTGCTCAGTGAATAAATGATAATAATGTGAAATAAAAATTAGAATTATTTGACTTATACTTTTTTAATTAATTAAATACTAAAAAAAATTAAATTAATCATAAGTCATTAAATACTAACCACCATTCCTTGAGATTTTGGGTGTTTAAATTTCCTATCCTTAGGTGTGCTCTCTGATTTTTCTATAGTCAGAGAACACCTCTAAGTGTGGAAACCCTAATTTTAAAAATAAATCACCTCTATTTAATTAAAAAAATTATAAAATTAAAATTTAAATTAGAAAAATCTAAAAATATGTTTTTGTAGGTTCACTATGACTAGAGAACCTTAGGAAAAATATAAACCAAGTTTTAATATTTATGTAAACTAATATATTTAATTAAATCCTAAAAAATCACTAAAAATAAAATAAATAAAATAATATTAAAAAAATCATAAAAAAAACATTCCACACTATAGAATAGTCATATTAAATCTTTGTAAAAAAAATTAAAATCATTTTGAATTAGCTTGCCCACTAAACTTGATTTTCTAAGCTAAATTTGATATTTGCATTAAAATAATTATGTAAACTAAATTAAAAGTCAAAAAATTATAAAAAAAGTAATTTTCTGAGCTCAAGAAAATTGAAATTGAATTTAAAATTAATATTTTATTTTTAAGATATATTTTAAATTTTAAATCATTAAAAAAATAAAAAAAATGATAAAAATCAATAAAATTGAAAAGTACCTCAAAATGTCACAATTGGTTTTCTGAATACTTAGGGGCAAATAAAATATTTTTCCTAATTTTCTTAATAAAGTTATAATTTTTTTAAAGGCTTAAAAATGAATTTTCCGTAATTTTGCATTAATATAATTACAATAACTAAAATATAAATCTCAAAAATATGGAATTTATTTCTTTAGGTTCCACGTACTTAGAGAAATTCAATGAAAATGTAAAAATTAACATTCAAATTAATTAATATTTAATATTAAATTAATACTCAAAATCATTAAATAAAATTAATAATTAAAATAAAAATCTAAAAATCGTGAAAATTAGTCCAAGTTGTCCTATGAACTAAGTAAACCTTTAATAGTTTTCATAAGGATAGGTAGTTTGTTTTGATTAATTAAATGAATGCACTATGAAAATCCCTATTTTTGAATAAAATAATTATTAAAAATTAAATAAAAATAAAAAAAGCACATTTTCTCTCATGATATTTTATTTGTCGCATGAGTGGGTGCTATAAGAATTTTAAAGTCATTTGAGTTCTATTTAATAAGTTATGAAGTGGGGAACCGTGAGGGCAAAATGATAATTTTGAATTTTTACGCCTTAATTAAATTTTATGATTTATGAAAGGGTAAATGGGTAATTTTGATCATAATGAACTCTTTTAGATGATTGAAACACAAGAGATTAAATGGTAGAAACCAATGCCCCACTTTTCTACAATAAAAGTATAATTGTAAATTCCCCCAATTATTATTATTCGTGAGTTAACTGAATTAAATGGCCCTATGGTGAGGGGTTTGATTTTGGAAAATAATAATTCACTAATTTAAAACCCCTAGTTAATGTTTGAGTGATATGATCATTAATAAGGACTAAAAACACCATATAATTTAACATCCTAAAATTCTTGAATTTATCCACTCATAGGGCTTAAGGGCTTAGTAGTGAATTAGGCTTAATTTGGATTTCTTTAATGAAGTTTACAAAACATAACTAATTATGAACATTTTGTAAACACTACAAGCCCACTTTAATTATAGGCATAAAATTCCTAGTCACTTAATCTTGCCCTTAAGGGAACCCATTTATATAACTTTTAAGTAAAATATTAAATGTCTAATTAAGTACCCCTCTCATGAGAAAATTGAAACATCAGCTTCACTGAGTTTATGGTAGCTTAATCAGTCAAACCCTAAACTTAACTTTGGATGATTACTCAAACAATATAATAAGTTCAAATGGACTCGAAATGTTTCAAAGGATTCTAAAGGTCGTTCGGGGTCATGCTCCGAACACCTTTATAAACTTTTGGATATTTTGAAGGAAGAATGAATCTATTATACTTTGTTACAGAAAATCATCTATTAAAACTTCTAGGGGACCATCAAGTCGCGACATAGAACTTAGTAAGGGCAGCTTCAACCTTCTTCCTTGTTTTCCTTTCCTGCAATTTTATTTAAATTTATGCAAAATTATATATATACTACAATTAGAAGGCTAATCTTTCAACGAAAGTGCGAGAAGAGGACAAGTACGCATTTATGTTTTGGTAATGCAATTTTATTGACTTTACAACATATTCTTCTATTTGCTCCTGTTTACTTTTGATCAGCATTACTTGAAACAAATCTGCATGCAACATCAAAACAAAAACAAACTTTCCAAAACCAATTAACTTTTTTCAAAATTAAACAGCATTTTCAAAACCAAAACAAAAATAACAATGTCATAACACATTTTTTTTCAATTTACGGGAGTCCATCGGATGAGGTAACCTACAGTTGCTAACGAGATCTCCCCAATTTAAATGGTTTTAACAACTCATTTAAGCTAAGTAAATTCAAAAGAAAATAGTGGTACCGGACAAGGGAACCGTGAGATTTTAACCAGTGTCACTCTAATCATCTTTAACCTCCCCCCCATTTTTGAACTGAAACTTGTTATTTAAACTTTTAAACCCTTTAAACTTTAAGACTGCTACCTCGATAAGAAACTTGGAGCTAACGCCGTGGGCAACACAATGAGGATGTGTAGAAGAACAACTTCGATAGAGCAAACATATCTACGACATCAACAACTTTATCTTTAAACTTTTGCACAATTGTATTGTGCAATTAAAGCCTTAAATCGCCTTAGATTTCGAGATTGTCATTTGTTTTGACATAGACCCTCCTATCCTTCAGGCTATTTGTATGTTTGTGTCATGCAAATGTAAGCCCTAAATAATAATAATTGACAGGATGAAACATTAAATGATATAATTTCATCAAAATTGAAGTCAAACCATATAATAGCTTGGAAGTCGCCGAGATTCTCCTTAGGATCCGTGGTATCCCATAGTCTTTCTTCCTTTGGATTCCAAAATAAAATATCCCAAATTTGATCTTCTCTCATTTGACACTTATTTGTCCGATCTTTGAAAAGCCCTACCTTTTGAAATCCTTTAAGACATGATTTTATGATCTAAATTGAGAGTTTTCTTAAGTGACTTCAGTCATTTAAGATGTAATTAACTATAGGGGCTTGCCATTATAAGAAACTTTAAGAACCGAACCCAACTTAATATAAAAATATAAACCCTACCTAATCATCCATATTAGGTAGGAGAGCTTGTCTGCTTATATAAAAATGGTTCATAGACAAATCAGATGTCATAAATTCCTTAGTTCATTTAATCGAGTCTCACTAGTAAGTGATATGTCTATTCCTCGGGGTAGGTATGTCACTTGTAGTGTTGTGTTCGTTTATTTAAACTGTTGTCTATATGAGATCGATTCAGTCTTGTATTTTCAAAAATTAAAATATTACTTTTTCAAAATTAAAATGCTATTTTTCTAAAAATCAAATTGATACATATATTAAATTAAATTTAAAATACTTCCAAGATACAAACAACCACACATTTTCCCAGCCCACAGTCACAAAACTTCATTTAAACCTTTAAACATTTGATTCTTACACTAATTATGATCTCATTACAAGGGGAAGTACTTTTAATTTATTTGAACTCTTTTATGTTTAACTAGTTTAGAAACACTTAGCATTTTCCTTAAGTTTTGAAATATAATTTGTAGGATTTAGTTCATTTTACATTTTACACATAAAATTGTGACCTTATTTGCTAGATAATTGCATGGAGTTTAAGTAAAGTTTTACTAAGTTCATGAAAGAGTTTTCTCCTTCCCCATAGGATCGATTCTTGGGACTTAAAAAGAAAGTCCTTAATTACTTGAAACGATGTGCACCTGCGTAGTATCCTTAGTGCGTAAAATTAAATTGTGGAAAAAAACAAGAATTATTTATAAATTAAAATTACAAAACTACTATAGCATCAAGTTTATGGTGCAGTCTTTTGAGATTGAAATTGAAGTAAGTACATACTAAGAACGCACTCATTGTGTCAAGGATTAAATTTTTGGCGATGTTGCTGGTGAAGGAAAGAAAAAATGAAACTTTTGAATTAATAATTTTATTTGAATTGTAGACTTATTTTAGGAAAATTTTAGCGTTTTTTCATATATAAGCGCTTGTTTTTAGACACACACACACACACACACACACACACACACACACACACACACACACACACACACATATATATATATAAAAGAGCTGTGCGGTTTTAGAAATACACACACACACACATCCATCCATAAGGAAGGCTTGGAATCGTTAATTTAAATCCGTTAAAAAGAGGAAACCTTAGTGAAAAGGAAGATATCTAAAAAGACTATAAAGGAAGTTCTCGATACTGATGGTCCTGCGAGAAAGGCTACACAAATGAATTCAATGTTCATGAATTTGAAAGGGGAATTGCTCAACGCATCTTCGAGAGCAGAATCGCTAAGACAGTTGCAGTGAAGAAATGCCAGTCGTCGCAAGCGCAGAGCCCTCAAAAGCCTAGAAATGAGACAAGCTAAGGAACCAATGGAAGGTGCAGAGGTTATAGAGGAAGGAGTCTATGATTAGTTAGTGGAAGAGTCACCCGCACATGTTGACCTCACTTTTGGTTGAGGTCTAGAAAACTTCTTTAGTAGCCTAGGTCTAGCCATAGGACTTTCCTATTGACTAGTCTTAAAAAATTAGAAAAGGCACCCCCACCATTAGAAATTCAAAACTTTTCTTTTTACTCAACTTGAAATTCCACATATTGATCTTAACCTCTAGTATTTAGTAGGTAAGATCACTATAAGAGAATTCAAGAAGAATCCCTATAGGATTACTTGGTTTTAGGATTGACCCTGGGTGTTGACTTGGAACTAGGGTACACCATATCTTCACAATATATTAATCCCTGGTTCATTTAGAATGGA
>NW_018164444.1:37728947-37753544 GCF_001263595.1 Phalaenopsis equestris | reverse complement strand
TTTGATCGAGCCTCACCCTTCAATTCTTGTATTCATCCTTTGGGATAGATACAGAATTTGAGGCAAAGTGCTCTTCCATTTAAACTATGAAAATTATGGGGTCAGTTTGACTTCATCTTTTTCAAAACTAAATTTTTTTAACGTCCTTCCGAAGAGGGCAACGGGATTTCAATTCCAATGACCGACAGCTTCTTATGGGCAAACTCTGATGATCCTAAAGTACCGACAGCACAGTTCCTGACTGGAAATGATGATCCTGAAGTTGCAATGGGGCCTTCGTTGTTAGAAAGCATGCCTACAGAGCCATGCGCGAGATGCCCAAGGTGTAATGCTAATATAACGAGGCTAGTACTGCCAGATTCCACGTTAGATGGGTCATTCTCAGAGTTCCGAGAATGTAATGTTCTCTATTTGGAGCGCTACAGGTCCTTGAAACATTACATGATAGCTTTGATGGTGCTCAGAAGTACAAAGCACTCATATGTAGAGCCTTACGTACCCCAATAAGTCAAACTGCGACATTTGTAGATGTTTCTAAGATATGAGTTGGAGAAGATGCAAAGGTTCTGGAAACAAGAATTCGAGCACCACGAGGAAATACAAGGAAGATATGTCAACATTTTGGAAAGGCTGGAATTGCATATCAGAGTATTTTTAGAATGTGATGAAAGGATGATACTGGATTGCATATTTGATCTAAGGGATAAAGGCCAAGCTTTTATTTTCATAAAGAGAACTTATTTAGTACCATAGTAATAGTTGCGAGGAAAAGGCAGAATCACAATTCAGTGCGGATGCTGTTATAATTTTGCTCATGATAAGGAAGGAAATTCCCTAGGGATTAGTAAGCACACTGAGTGGATCCCCTGTCATCAATTATCAAGGAAATGATTAAGAGGATGGTGTTGTGGTGCATACTGCTGGCTTATTGTGTCCATAATAGTTGCATAATCAATACTTACGAAGAAGGAAACTATATTCCTCAACACAATGATCACCACTATTTTCTGAGACTATTTAGCGTTGTCTTGTTTATCAGCAAATGCCACATACTATTTGGAAAGGAAATACTAGTTGTGGATCCAGGAGAATCCAAAGGATCTATTGAGATTCTGCCACTGATTTGATTTGCACTCATACGGAAATGGAGCGAGACTGACAAAGCATTGCATTCTAGGAGTCCTATAAAGGAGGGTTCCCTGACTCTCAGAAAAATGGATGAAGACAAGGCACCATACAAAGACCAGCCTGATTCAGATTTTGATGGATTACAGCCCCTCAAGCTACGAGAGATCTTACCTCTAAGTATATGTGAAGGAAATTCTATTCTTGAGCATAGCTTAGTAGGTTAGCTTAACCTCACCATTGTTTTAAATAAGAAGACATTTTTGCTATGTCTTGCTCACTTCACAGCAGACCTGATAGAGTTTAAATCAACAAAGAAAATCAAATGAAACAAATCAAATTAAAACTTTTTAAATGAAAATTATAATGCACAACTTTTGCATTTCTTCAGGTTCGTCATGACTCTAGCATGATGAGATTAGGTTGACTAATCTCAGGCTAGTTGAGCTTAGTAGTAGAGGTTGATCCTGTAAACTTAGTGCTTTCTTAACTTAATATATCAAATGCCAAAAGATGATCGCTCTTGATCCATCAGAAGTTGGACTATGCCTCTTTGTGGCTCCATCATAATGTGGTCGGTTGTCTTCAGATTAGTCAGGTTTGGTTTGGATGTCAATCCTTTATGCTAGTGATAAATCTAAAATGTGACTTTGGTCTCTTTCAGTGTAACCCACTGTAACATTTATCTAAAACTTCTTCAAGTCCATTAGAAGTTGGAGCACACCCCATGTAGCACCATAACAATGTGGTAAAGTTAACTAGTGCATGTATTATCTTTAGTTCGTTGAGATAGTAAATCTGGAATGGGTATGTATTACTCCCCACACATTGGAAAAGGGTCCCCAAACTTAGATTGATCTTTTACAAATTCTCTGACAAGTTTGGTTTTGATCTAAGGGAAGTTGGAGTACGCCCTCTGCCATAATGATGTGACTAGGTTGATTAATTTGAGACCAGTAAAGGTTGGTTCTATGAGTTAGTCCCTTAAGTTGCCAATTATTAGTTGAAATGAATCTCTTAGATGAGCTTTTTCTCAGTTCAACTTATTACATACCAATAGAGATATTTTTTTCCCTCTTTCAGAGCCGGTCTTCTTGATTAGTTAAACCGACCCCAACGTGTTGACACCTTGATTGAGTGAAACTAGGATAGGAGTTATTTATATGTAACCGATCACTAGAGTCAATCATTTTATGCCTCAGGGTCATAACATCATGCTTACAGTTGGAGTGGACCAATTCACTTAAGGCAGTAGAGCAAGGAAATGTTGAAGGATTTTAGGGTCTAATCAACGCTTCAATATAGACTTGTAAATCTGGGGCAGTCATCGAACACTTGTCCAAATTGTGCAGTATATTGATTGTCATTCTATTATTATTTTTTCTTTCCTCTAGCTTGTGGACCATTAATTGAAAAGAGGTTGGTTATGCAGTTTATACAGTAGTTGAGTAAATCTTGAAAGTGGCTAGTATTTCTTGTAGTACGGTCACTAGAATCCCTGGGGATATAACAATTAGATTTATCATTTTGTAGATCTAACAAATGGATCTATTAGAATAAGCTCATTAAATTAGTAACTATGTTGCAGCTACTGTTAGGTTTAATGTACTGGGTCAATTAAATCTGAGTTACGATGTTTAGCTTAGTATGACTCAATGAGATATTGAAGTATTCTCTGTCCTTACTTAGGTTTGCCAACTTTATTGTGTAAATTGGCCTCAACAATAACTGGAGCCTTAGCTATGTCAATCTAGGATTTGTCCTATTATGACCATTACAATTAGGAAGGATTGCTAAACCCATCTAGTGTGTACCAGGGGAAATGGGTTGACGCTCATTACTCAGAACTTTTGGTTTGCTATTTTTGTTATAATTATGGGTACAACAGAGCAGTATCTTGGCTAACTGAAATAAGTTTTATACAATTAATATTTTTTCTAGGAAAATTTTGGTCTTAATCATCAAATACCTAAAAATAAACTAAAACAAATCAAAACAAGTTGTTTTAATCAAGAATAAGTTCCTATATTCTCTTTTTGCTGATATATCTAGGTATTTATTTCAAATCTTAAATCTTTTTCGTCTTTGGTGGGATATAAGTCGTTATATATTCTTGCAAAGCATAGACATTTTGAAATCTTAAATCTTTCCATCTCATGTAGGATATAAGTTATTATGCTTTTCTACCAAGCATAAACATTTTCAAATCTTAAAAAGCTTTCCATCTTAGGTGGGATTTAAGTCCTTATGCATTCCTACCGAGCATAGATGTTTTTGAATCTTTAACAACTTTCTGTCTTAGGTGAGATGCAAGTCCTTATGCATTCCTAGGGAGCATAGACATTTTCAAATCTTAAAACTTTTTATTTTTGGAGGGGTGTAAGTCCTTAAGCTTTCATGCCAAGCAAAGTCATTCTAAATCTTAAATCTTTTTATCTTAGGTTAAATGTGAGTCCCTACGCTTTCCTTCTAAGATATGTATTTTTCTATATCACTTCTGGCTGTTTCTAAGGCTGAATGATATGCCCCTATGCTGTCCTTTCTTATCTAGTCATATTAATCACATTTTGGGTTGGACGTGAATCCACAAGGTTTTCCATTATAATCTGTTTAGGTAAATCTGAAAATCCCCTGTAGATCCCAAAACTATAATCCAAAAAATCTAAACACAAATCTTCTCATTTATTGTTTCATTTAGTGTCAATATGAGTGTCGTAAATTGAATAGTTCTCCACACAAATTGGGGTTCAATTTGTTGACCTCATTCTTAGGTCACATGCATCTTATAAAGTTATAAGGAGCTTCCAGAAAGGTCACAGTGCCTCTGAAGCCTAAAAGCAACACACTCGCCTCTTTCTGGCCTAGTGTGGTCACATTACGCCTGGGGAGTGACTGGTCACGCCATTCTTGAGGCATAATCACACACATTATGGGCGTGGCCACGTCCCCTATACTACATCACTACTTTATGGGATTAGTTCACATATTTTCATCTTAAAAATCGTCCAACAACAATCAACGGTTGCGGAAACTATTAGAGTAATCAAGATAATCAATTTCTTATCTGATTGACAACCCAAGATAGCATCCATCACCTATAAAAGGCAGTTGTTCGACCATGTCGAGGTGTCGTGCTTTGTCTGCTTGGTACGCTATGCTTGCTTGAAGGAAATGAATGAATCTAGTGGTGAAGCAATCAAGCAGAGTTTTCTGGTCAGTTGCCTCTTTGTAGGTATTTTCTCACTTTCCTTTTCCTTTTAAGTTGAGTCTCAATTTAAGCATTTAAGTTTAGCATTTTAAAAATCTAGTTTAGGTTAACTCAATATCCTTGGATTAGGCTTAAGTTTGGTTTTGAGTCGGGTTGACTTAAACTCGACCTAATCCTAATCCCCAAATTCGTTTAACCCAAAACAACTAAAACCCAATCAGGTATGACCCAACCTAGACCAGACCCAGTCAGGTCTACCCCAACCAAACGCAAACCCTAGAACCTAACCCAGGTTTGACCGAACCCAAACCTGCCTCGAATAAATCTTGATCAAGCTCAGGTCTAACACAGCCTAACTCAAAACCCAAGAGCTAACCCAAGTCTAACCCAATCCAGAACTTGCCTAACCTAGACCAACCCACCTCAGGTCTAGCCCAATCTATCCCAAACCCTCAAAACCTAGCCCAGGTATGTCCAAACCCAAACCTAACCCAACTTAGACTTGAATCAACTCAAGTCTAGCCAAACCTAAGCTAAACTTTAAAACCTAACCCAAGTCTAACACAATTAAGACTCGACCCGATTATGGTCTAGCCCACCCTAACATAAACCATAAAACCTAATATAAGTCAAACCCAACCTAAATGTGATCCAACTTTGAACCGACTAAGCTCAAGTCTAGCCCAACTTAACAAAAAAACTTAAAATCTACCCCACATTTGACCTAAACTATACTTGGCCCAAGCTAGACCTGGCCCACCACAAGTCTAGCCTATCTTAATCTAAACCCTAAAACTTAACCCGAGTCTGAACAAACTCAGACTTGACCCAATTTAGACTTAACCCAACTTAGGTCTAGTCCAACTTAAGCTAAAGGACCTGAACCACCCCAAACCATCAAAATAACCCAGAAACACTCCGAAAACATCTAAATGACCGAAAACACTCTAAAACTTCACAGATGACCCGAAATCACTCAAATGAGCCAAAACACCCTAAAATTGCCAAAATGACCTCAAATAACCCAAAACCACCCAAATGACTTGAAACACCCCAAAAGTGCCCGAATGAATGACCTCTAAATCATACAAATGACTAAATTACCCAAAATAAAATGATTGACCCATGTTCAACTAAAGTTGAGTTTAATTCAAGGCTATTATTATATTTATTTCTTTATGTCGTCTCATGTGTGTGCTAAAAAAAAGTACAAAAAAAGGGAGGATGAAAACTTTAGTGGTTTTTCTTCGCAAATCTAAAAATTTTAATCAAAACTTGGGAATATCTCTCTCAAAATGAGTGGCAAATCTTGGGAATGAAACCAAAACATGAATTAAATATTTAACCCCAAATAAACATTTAAAATACAATAAGATAAACAACAAGAATCAACCCTCGGAAGATTCGACATGAACTCTATGTTAGCCAACTTAGACACCAAACTTATAGGCATACACCTACCCCAGGTTTGTCCGAGTATTAAGGCCTAGGTTAATCCCGTTAACCTAGCTAGCTTTAAGGACTAGGACCTATAAAATTTAAAAACCTACCACCTTAAGCTAAAGAGAATACCCTAAAAAGGTGTAACTCATGTTTACGTATGAAGGTATTTCAGACAACATCAAGACAATGAATCCTCCGAGCTATGATGTCTAAGTAAGATTCATTATTTTGAGGTTAGTCATAGTGGACAGATACCAATGTGTCCGACATGACGAAAAGCCATGGGCATCTTGATTGGGCACATTATTCCCTTGGTCTAGGTTAGTCCACCTATTAAGATTCCTTATAGAGTCAAGGGTTTCAATTTTCAATATAGAAATTTTTATTACACAACTCTTTTCCTAGTTTAGGATCCCTAGTTTTTTATGTCAGTCAAATCAAGTGTTCCTATTTAATCTCTTATCCTATAATGATCAATTTAAGTTTTCTAAATCACTTCCCATCAGCTATAGTTTTCTATCTAGGCCTTTGTTTTGTAACTCACATCCATTTAAAATCCTCTCTTCTATAACTTAATCTTGAACAATTTGCTTTATCGTATTAATCAAGAGTTTTCTTTAGATAATTATATGCTAACCAAGTATTTCTATAAATAAAATGAGTATCGTTGTATTCATATTGTACAAGAGGGAAAAAATGCAAACTAGTTGGACATTTATCAATAAATAAAACAGAAGATTGATGTTACGAAAAAGATATTTACCATAAAGATCATATTGATATCACATGTAAAGCGATAAATATTGACAAGAAAAACTTTGATCTAAAATTAGTGGTGATGTACCACATTGGTGGATCACTGTTAGTTCATCCTATTAGTTAACTCATAGATTTTATCTTGATATTTTCTTGATTGTGATATCCTTGTATGATCAACATTAAGTTCTTACATGTGTAACTACTATTCTTAAAATGAATTTTACTAAGATTAATTTGTGTAAATGAGGGAACGATAGTAAGATCACAATCTTCTAATGATGTAGCTAAATATGTGAGATTACAAGATACATGTAATAGCAATTTCATAGATTCTTGAATGCAAAGACATCGATTAGAGAAGTCCACCCATAGTTTGTATCAAGTTAAAACTAACAAATAATAAGTGTCCTCGATAAGAAGAGTAGATCACATTATCGATCAATAATTCATAAATAACACACAACATAAAATTTGGTGCCTAAAATTTTCTTTAATTCCTCGAGTTTAAATAGAATAACATAATGTTGAAATTCATCAACTACGTAATTGTAAGTTTGGCATCTACTTATGAGAAAATCAAGGTTGAAATGAATGTTACATATATAAGCAATACATAGGTACTTTTAATTTAGTTTGAATAAGTCAATCAAGGCTGTATGATATATTTGTTTCCCTTAAGATATATGCTCAGAAATCCTAAAGCGAAAGAAAAGACAAACTCAAGTATGTTGTACATAAGGATATTGGAATCAAAACTCTTTCACCTTATATATAAGGTTATAGGCTCAACTATGGCTCACTGAGCATATGATTAAATCGAAGCTTTAGCATCTAAAATAAAAATTGAATAAGACTAAAATCATAAATATGAGGAGATTATAGTTATACGAATTTAACCTACAAGAAAGATTGTCAATCTTGTAAGTAAGTTATCACCTATATGATATGGTCTCTAAAGTACCTTTTTAAAAATTGTCATTAAATTAAATGATGCTGCATAAGCAAAACATGTTTATAGTTATCAATCTTTGATAAAATCATGAGGGCAATTTCATCTTTATTTTCCATAGTTATTTGTATACATGCTTTATAAATGCATGCCACCTAACCTTAAGATATTTTATAATGCATATAGTGGTACTACTTTTCTTGTGATTGTGGTGCACCATAATACTATTTAAATTTTATTTGGTGGAATTTATAATCAAGAACCAAAAGAAGAAATAACGAGCCATGTTGATATTTTCGTAGCCAAATGGCATAAGTCAAAGTACATTCTAAAAAAACTTGATTTTTTTTTTTATATACACGACCTTAGCAAAATGCCATTGCCAATAACTTTTTTCGAGGCACACCATGGATCTTGTGATCATTACGATCATAAATATTACAATAAATTTTAAATTTTATCATTTTCATGAGGTGTGTCGTATGATTTATGAGCCTTAAAAAAGAGTCAACTTATTATGATACTTCAACAAAATGTATTTCAAGGGGCCAAATATATATCATTTTATCTTGAAAATGAAGTTGGCGTTTAGTGATAAGCTTATGAATCATTCCAAGATGATTGATATTATTGTTGATAGATAGAATTTTAAAAAAATTTAAGAGTATCACTAATGGTCTATGCTCAAATATATTGACTACATTTCTAGATTTTGTTAGGTAAATATTATAAAATAATTTTCTTACAGATACAATTATGCTAGAAATAAAATATTACTTTAGCAAAAGAAATCAAGAAAACATTGAGGATACCCATTAAGATGGATCAAAGGCTAATCCTGTCCCATTTATCAATTTGAATTGCACTTCATTGATGATAAACTTAATGATGAGATTGATTTGCAAAAGATGTCATTTTTTTATGTGGCACAAATATCACCTGTTGATAAGATTGGACTAGCCACCAAAGGACTAGAATAGAAACAAGTTGAGGTTAAGCAAGGGAAAAAAAAATATAACAAACTAAAGTGTTTTAATTGATCAAATGTATAGTTTGATATGTTTGACGATTATTGTAAAAGATGTGTGCATATAAATTTTATTTTATAAATAAGCTAGAATATCAAAATTGAAATACTAAAATTTTAGAATTTAAAATTTAAAATTTACCCTTTTAAAATTTTAAATAATGGAAATATTACATGTTGAGAATACAAAGACAATAATAATAATAATAACAACAAGCCTTTATCCGATTAAGTGGGGTCAGCTACATGAATCATTTTTCTCCATTGTGTCTTATTGAGTGCCGTATTTTCATTTAATTCTAATTGAATAAGATTACATGAAAGGAATGCTAAACATAATTTAAATGAAGTTAATGGACAAAAAAATATAAATGCCAATGGTCATATAGTTATGGATTGTCTCCTACTTGAAAGAGATCTATACACATTATCAAAAGGTGCATAGCTATCTCTCTATACCTTTTTATGGCCAACCCTAACTCTTCCATCCTTTTATATATTCTTACATTATATCCTACAGTAAATATTTTAAATATTATAGCTCATGATGTGCATGATTTGATGCAATATGTCTAATGTTTTGATTTTTATTTTAGCAAGACGATGCTTGGTGGACGACATTCTCATTGAAGGGACTTGATGACATTTTAAAGTTCAGTACCACGATATTTATTAAGTTTAATAAATCTTTCTCATACCTCTTGACCACTTATTATGAAATGCTTCTTCAATCTCCTCCTTGAAATCATACACTCATTCTGAATCCAATTCTATCATAGATCCACCACAAAACCTCATTGGGCATAAAACCCTTAAATTATTATAAGAGACCCAAATACTAAAGTAGACATTCAACTAGAAACTATTCCTTTTTATTTTTGAAGTCCTAAATTTGTATTTTTTTCTTCCACACCAGCATTTTAATTAGAATTTGTTCTCTTGGATTTAGCTCGGTCACCATTGGTTCACATTTTTTTATTACTTAAAATCACTTTATTGAAACCTATCCCATAACTTAAACATTATTCCTTCACCTTTTAAAATAATTGCAATTGAATATCCTTAGACATCTCAAATTTACATTAAAAAATTTGACATTTTGGATCCCCCACCCAAACAAACATTTGTTGCATATGGGATTGGGTTGTCGGTTATTATGAGTTATGTTCCAAATTCAATGCACTAGAAGCATAATTAGTTGCACGTCATGAAAATACTCATCTTGATGAAAAAGAAGATATTTTGAAGGCTTGAGGTGAAGCAATGAGAGTTCTCATATTACTGTCATTGATGAATCATAAACATAGATGAAAAAAAAAATAATGCATTTAAAGAGAAAGTGGGATGCAATCCAACATAAGCACAACCAATGTGAAGTTAAAGTTTACAATCAGATTGGCAACTGCAGTACTTTTATAACACTTTTTATTGCACTCTTTTTATAGTTGAAAGATTTATTAATCAAATATATGAGTTAAAATTCTAGAAGTATTACAAAGATGTGTTCAAATCTATAATATTTCTAATTTTGATTTATTAGGAATCTTAATTAACACTTTGTTTGAATTCAATAAGCTACATTGTAATTGCTATTATTAAATAAGAATATATATAAACTGATGAAATCTAACCTATAAGAACTTTAATTGAACATTGATTGAACTTTGGAAGGGCTTGTTGAATTATGTTTATGTATGATTTGAACTATGTTCAAATCCTTCTTTACAGTATGGTTTGATCACATTTCATCTTGTTGCATTATGTTTGAGGCTTATTCCACTTATTTTAAATCAATATTATTCATCGCAACCTTAAATAATTACATCAAAAACAATGAAAATACTTTGGTCCAAGCAAACTTTCAGATATGTTTTCTCACAAAGTTAAATTGATACTTATAATTTCTTAATTTAAAACATTAAGAGGCATATAAAAACATTTTTATAAAATGCCCTTTACGTCTACACAATAAGATTAGTCGTTGGAAAAGTAAAATTCTAATCTAAATTTCAATAGTAGAGGACTAAAGCGCAATTATCTAAAATTGCAATAACAAATGCACCCACAACTTTGAAAAAATATTACATCCGGACTCTGGATGTGTGGACAACGGCCCGAATACAGCAGAGGAGGGGAGGGATAGGACCTTCAAATGTAATATTTTGTCCACAACTTTAGAGAATTTAGGTCTTTCACGTATGTTTCTTGTCTAGAATCGTGTCAGCAAAGTTTTTATTGTTCGAGCCAGGTATATTTACTTTGTTCAACTTAATTTTTTGCAAACTGACTAAGTGATAAAATATCAAAAAAACAATGTATCACAACCACAACCTCACTGATAGGGGTGGTTGCGCAAGTGTTGCATAGAAGTTGAAAAATGGGTCTTATGTGGACTGGAGGAGATATAATATCTTGCTGGCATGATTAGCTGATGGTAGGGTGAGCAAATGTAATCTCGATAGGGGTTATTTATATGATAATAACATAGAACATAGAAATAAAAATAATCACATTAATAAAGAGGTGCCTTGTATAGAATAATTTATTACGTTTGGAACAAAAAATAGAAAAATAAAATAAAATAACTTTCTTTACTCTTATTTGTCCCATCACATCTATGATCATTACCAATCCTATCAATACCAAACTCACAATAAAATTTGAGATAATTTAAATGATACAAGTTCTCTGTCCCCCAAAAAATTTAAAGTTGATAGGGGACGTCTCAGAAGTTGCATATTTGTCTCTATTCTAGTGGGAACGTCACAATTGATTAATGCACCATTGCTTCTCTCTATAATTGATTTTGAAATCCTTTTATACTTGGTAATCATCGTTGGTGTCATTTCATATTCATAATTGTTTGAAGGGGGGCATTAATGATTCTATTTGGTCATCATATAATTGGTCAGTTTACTCAAAAGGTCTTTGTTCAGTTAAAAGGTCTTCAGTCGGTTGGAAAGTCATTGGTTGGCTAGAAGGTCTTCAGCCGGTTTTCCTGAGAGAACCCCCTATAAAGTCTTTATCGCTGAAGTGAAATTACAACATCTAAAAGAGGGTGTGTCACCGCAATCTGATCGGTAGCTTTTCTTCGAACATGAAGTCTTCATAGAGGATTATAAAGGTTTTATATGGGATGACCATTAACAATCCTTGAGAAGAATCCTAGAATCAGTTGAGGGAGTTGAATACATACTACTTTTCCTAATATTAGGTGCATAATGTTCCTTTGTTTGGTTGTGCTTTCTTTTGGTTAGCCCATGATTCTGACAAAATGAAACGAAAATTGTTGTCTTTGTCTTTTAGTATCTTCTTAGCAAGACCCACTAAATTTTCTTGATATTTGTGCAGGCATATGTTTTATGTATAAATTTAAAACAAACAATAAATGGACAATATGCCTCATGGTGTCATAAATTTGACGAAAAAATTATATCTAATTTATTTCTTAAGAAAAATGTGCTAAACGTTTTGTTTTAAACTAAAACGCTTCTTGATATATGTATTTATAAGTGCTATACATGAGGAACTACACCCCACCCTTCCCAATTTGTCTCTTCATGGCCACCAACATTTTGCCTTCTTTGAACTAGGAGTGTGAGCTAGGTTTACTTTATTCATTTATTTATCAATTAGAGCATATATAGGTATTATTTTTTGAATCTTCCAATATACATGTAGATTTGGTCATTTTGACAGAGATACAATGCAATTCTTGAAGACTGCATTTCAATCTTTAAACGTCTGACAAACTAAAAACCAATCTTTTTTGAAGGATGACCGAACATAGTTCTTGTGTATCAAGATTTTCTTTTTCAATCAATAACTGAAACATGTTCAAGCATTATTCATTCATGGTATGGATATGATTTGAAAATAGTTTACACATCTATTTTTTAAAATCAAATAAAAAAAAGTTATGATTTATCTTCAAACATAATTAAATCATAGATTGAATATCCTAGATAATAGTTCAAAGATTATTAAACTTGGCTTATGTTTCATTATCATTTTCTTATATTCAAAGAGAAGTGATATTATAAGTTAACAAAGTATATTTAAAAATCAATTGAGTATCAATATTTTAATATTGTATAAGAGAGAATGCAAAGAAGAAATGCAAACTAGTTTGATATTCATCAATAAATATAACAAAATATTGATGTTACAAATAAGATATTTCACGTGAATATCATATTGATGTCACATATAAAACGATGAATATTGATAAAAAAATAAGTTTGATCTAAAGATAGTGGTGTTGTACCAGTTTGGTGGATCACTATTAATTACTTACTAGTTATGTTTGATATTTTCCTGATTGTGTCATCATTGTTTTATCAACATCATGTTAACTACTATTCTTAAAAAGAATTTTACTAAAATTTTTATTCTTTTGTCTAAATGAGGGTAATGCAATAATAGCAAGATCATTATCTTCCTATTATGTTGGTAATGATGTGAACTTGTAGGATACATGTAATAATGGTTTTATGGATGCTTTAATGCTAATGCACCTATTAGAGATGTCCAACCATAGCTTGTGATCACTTAAAACTAGAAAATAATGAAAGTCTTTGATAAGAAGAATAGTTCACATTATCTATCAATAACACATAAAGAGCTTACAAATCATAAAAATTAGTGCCTAAATGTATCTTCAACGCCATGGCTTCTAATAGAATTACATAACAATGAAACACCATGTGAATATTGTCAATTTTCGACGGTCTCAGTCCGTCAATTATGAACGAATTATTCGTCACTGATTAGATTTCTGACGAGTTATCGACTGTGTCAAGATCATAGCTAAAACCCTTGTCGGAAATTCTTAAACTGACTAGAATTTTGATGGTTGTTTTTTACTGATGTCTTTCCGACATACATTGATCGTTGATTTTAAATAACTCAAAAGGCATGGGGAACCTCAATTTTTGTCCGTTTTTTATAACCAATGAACAAATCATTGGAAATCAGTGACCGGTTCACCGCCGAAAAAGTGTCGCACTTATCACTTTTTATAACATAGTTTCTCAATCACTTAGGTGTCGAGGGTGCGTTGAAATTTTAACCTATGAGGAGGTCATCGATTAGCTATCAGTTTTTATCGAAGCAATAACTGTCAAATGTTCATTGGTAACTTGATGCTAATATGACAGAAGGTTTGTGTTATCATTTATGGCGACAATTAATGAAATGATCTTTGCAGAACTGACGATAAGCCGTCAAAAAATTGTAGCATATAAAAAAAAAATTCTTTTTCGGTAATTACGATTTCCACACCTCCAATCATGACACCACTTAACCAATCCAAGCATTTTACAAAATGAAGTTGCATTTGAATAGTAAATTATTCAACTGAACAACTAAATAAATGAAAAGCATTTAATTTAATATATATACATCATTGTTCAATAAGAGAGTATCTACCATAATGTTCAACAAAATCATATAAAAATAAAATGAGAAAAATCCTTACTAATTATCACCTGTCTCATCATCATCATCATCATCATCATCATCATCATCATCATGCTCCTTCAATGTTGGGTTCCACCATTGCTTAGCCTGCTACCAGAACACATCTAACTTGTCCTTCAACATGGCCTCCCTATTGGCCTCTAGCTCTGACCTCATCTGATCGAAGTGGGCCTTCATCTTAGCAGAGAAGGTGACAACACGCCAAGAGACCTCCTCAATTTGTGCGACAGAAGTAGAAGCTGCAGATGCATTGGTTGAGGGATGATCATCGTAGGTGAATGCCTGGGACTCGAGCCTATCTACTCAACCCTTCTTATTCCCATCGACAGCCTCCCTCCATAGATCGTACTCTGATGGGTCATGATCTAAAATTGTAACACCATACGACACCTTGGATCAGCTCTCCTTTAACTGATGCAATTTCTCCTACAAAAAAAGTAACTACATACAAGTTGAGCTAGCACAAATAAGCATTAAACTGGTTTAGCTTGTAAATATCTGGCTTGCAAGGGATCTGTTGTCGATTCACAATTGGTCTGACTGTCTCATATAGGCGCACTCATGTACATTGAAATCTGAGGGCCCTCATCCCAACTGCACGATCTGTAAGTATAATGAAATACTTAGAATATATATTTGATTTAATGTAAAATTTAAATTAAAAATAAATTCTTACCAACCTCCACTTGTATTTTATGTGTGGGAGCACCCCATTAGTTTGCTTGGAGGTTGAGCACCTGTTCTACTTGCCTGCTCCCTCTTTTTTTGGCACTCTGGATAATCTCACGTCCTAAGAAGTGAGGCTAAGCATCCTCTTCTAGCCCAAAGGGACGTTGCCACTATCTTTGAATATCATTGAACATGTCTCATATGCGGTCATTGCCCTTACGATCGAAGTTACACCGGATGTGTGCTTCATGCTTAGGGGGCCAAGAGAATTATTTAAGAAAAATTACATGGATTTTGTTAGATTGATAAATATATAAGATAAATTAAGATTTTGATGATAGATATATACTACAAACCTCTGGAACCAAAGATGCCGAATTACCACTGGTATCTCCTTCCAGAAAAAGTACGCCGAGTCATACTTGCTCCAAATGATATCTCTAATGGTGTGAATAATCTGTATCCGGAGAACTTCAAAAAAAATAAATGTTTGACTTTTTATATAATTAAAAAAATAAAAAGATTAATGTCAATATCTTAAAAAAACTTATGGGTTCCAGACATATGCAATGCTGTAATCGTTGCCTGTCAACTTTTGTCCAGAAAAAGCAGCATGATGCTCCGTCAAACTCATCCCCACTGCAATCATGGAGGATGTAGGAGTAAGGATGGGGATGGTGGGGTGAGGGTGGAGGTGGGTTTAGGGGTTGGAGTGGGTGATGGTGGTCAGAGTGGGGGTGGGGATGGCGGTTGAGGTAGGGGTGATGGTGGGGAGGGTAGAGAGCAAGCGACCTCTTTTAATGACCCTCTTCAACAGATACTACTTTGCTCCACGATCTCCCGGGCAAAGAGGGAGACCTTCCCTGCCTCTAGTGGACATTTATTATAAATAAAAAAAAATTAACTAGTGCATGTAACAAAATACCATGGGATAAACTAAAAGAGTAAAACATGTTATGAATTTATGAGTTAGGAGGGAAAAGTAGATCATGATTGTTTAAAACACATGATTATACTTATATGCTCGAAGTTAATTCTTTTTGTAAGTTAAAAATACCACGAACAATTTATAAAGTCTATGTCAACGAGGGATGTTAACCTATATACAACAACAACAAGACTTTATCCCACTAAGTGGCGTCGGCTACCTAAATCATTTTTTTTATTATGACTTATTGAATGTCAATATTTCATTTAATTCTAATAGATTAACAAAATTTTTTATACAATATGCTCAAGTCTTTTTAGGTCTACCTCTGCCTTTCTTAACATACGCCGAATCTAAAACATCTACTCTCTAAATTAGGTCATCAGATGGTCGATGTTTAATGAGACCAAACCATCTAAGACAAATCTCTTTATGTTTATCTACCACTGGAGTACACTATTCCTTTTACAGGTAGATTAATTTTACATTTTCTCTCTAAGTGTTAAGCCACTCATCCACCTAAGCATTCTTCTCTCGACAACACTGAACTAGTTTTATGCTTCTCTTTTAAAGACAAGCATTCTGTGTCATAATGCATTGCAGGTATCACCACAATCTTATAAAATTTCCTTCAAGTCTAAGCGATATTTTTCTATCAAACAATAGATATGATGCCTTCCCCCATTTTATCCAACTAGCATGAATTCTACTAATAACAAACCTATCCTGATCGCCATCACTTTGAACAATAGAATAGATCCATCTAAAATATTAATCTATATACATTGAAATAAAATTTTTAAAAGAATTATTATTATAAAAATATACATAAATCCAAACGTGCTCTAAATAAACTATTTTTATAAAAATATTTATAATTCAAATGTGCTAAAAAAGAACTATTTTTATATGAAAATAAATAAATATAAGGGTGTTTTAAATGATATGCCATTCCATTAACTTATATGAATTTAATTGTTCTCCAAAATAACTAATTTATAAAGTTTATATAAGATTATAAGTGAGCTTCAAAAAAAAAATAAAATAAAAATAAAAATAAAAAAAGAGGAAGTAATCTTATGAGGTAATAAGATATGCTTTTGTATGATTTAATCTCTATTATCTTGATAAACTTATCATTTTGAACTTATTTTCTTAAATAAAATAGTAATACTCTAAATAAAAAACATAAACCTTTTTAAAACTAAAATAAAAAAAAAAACAAACTTTCTAAGGAAACTTAACAAAACACTTTTTTTAAATAACGTTTAAAAAATTATTCTTTAATAAGGTTTTACAAATAAAGCTTAATTAATAATAATGACATTTTTAGAGAAACAAAACTTAAGGAAATGCTCCACAAACAATTGCAAGATCATCCAAGTCACAATCCATAAATCACCACAAAAAGACATTTGAACAAAGTCAAGATGATATACAACCTCCAAAGAAGAAAAATAAAATGAGAGAGAAAAAGAAACAACCAGAACAAAGATGAACAGAGAATCAAAAGAAATAATTTATATGACAATTTAGCTCAGGACTTACCTATAGAAATTTTAAATTTTCATCCAGAAACTATTGAATATAAATATTTTAGGACGGTTAAAATTCATCATAAAAGTGGAATTCAATATACCTCAACCAAATCAAACTTACTCAATAAAATGAAGCATTAATCTGATCTAAATTAGGGATATATGAAAAAAGAAAACATGTTATTAACTTAGATCAATTTCAGAAAATCTTATTTTCTATATGTGTACTAAACTAATTTAGTAAAATAGACACTAATTAGTTTTTAGTATTATTTTTCTTATCCTTCTCTTAAGCTATAAAATTAAGAGAATTTTTTTTATGCAAACAATGTAAAACACATAAACAATTAGGCAGCCATTGCTTAGCAAAGTTCCTTTTGCACTTCTTTCAAAATTTAAATTTCAATACAAATTCTAGGCTATAATTAATGAACTTACAAATATAAAAATTCTCATGCATTTTTTCAATTAATTCTAACTAGTTTTAGATATTTGGCAACTCTAATAAATTATCGCTTTAACACAAAGTTGAGTGAATTTCATTAGTTAAACTTAGCAAGCATTGCTCTCTAAACCCCCCCGCCCCACTTGTTTTTTTGTTAATTGTCTTCTATTAAAAAGAATATAATCATAGAACTTCTACACCCAAATTCATAACTAAATTTGAATTTACTAGAGTGGCACATTCTAAGTGGTGAGTATTTATGTCAAAGCTTATAATGACAAAGGCTTTGTTGAAAGATGAAGCTTATCCAATACAATGACTTGCCTATGGGATTATTAAAAGAAGATGCCCAACAATAATTAATAGAGCAAAAAAAAAATCATTTGCAATAACATACTTTAGTAGTAGTTGCTCAAAATAATCATACAGGTCAATATTCTTAAAAATAGAATTTGCTCAATAGCATATAAATTTAAAATATTTGTAGATAGAGAAGGGAACAGTACATAACTACATATTTTATTTGATCTCTAACTTGATTGCTAGTTCACTTGATGGAAGATTTGTATATTTATTTCAGGATTTGAACATTTAATACATTTTGCCAAACCATCTAATGTCTTACTTGCTTTACCTAGACCATTTTAAGCAACTTGATGAAAAGTATGCAACATTATAAGATAAAAAGATGATAGAAAATTATTTTTTTTTTTCAAATTGACAACCTTATGCTTATATATGATGCTAACATATATGATCAAACATTGCAACATCATTTATGATCAAACACTCATTATGATGATAATGTTTTATTTCAAATATAATATACTGATATATTATATTTTGTCTTTTTTTGCAAGGTGCTAAAAATTTACCCAACTATGTATTAGATTAGGTTCAACTTGAATCAATTTGATGATCAAAAAATCCATTCAAGCAAAAAATAACAACAACAACAAAACCTTCATCTCACTACGTGTAGTCGGCCACCTGAATCATTTTTCTCCATCGCGTCCTATTTAATGTTATATTTTCATTTAATTCTAATAAATTAAGATCATTTTTTATACAATATGCCCAAGCCTTCCCAGGTCTACCTCTGTCATTCAAACATGTAGAGCAAAAAAGGAAACATTCTTTGGTTAACTATGAACAAGATATATCTTTTCATTAAAAAAAAAAACTATAAATACCACAAGATATATTTTCTTAAGTAAATCATCCAACCAAAAACAGAAATTTAATTAATTGTAATAAATAACATTATAGAGTTATTATAAGAAAATAACATGTTTATCCAATAGATCAAATATGTTCACTAAAAGTATATCAGGACTGAGTTTAAGCCAAAGAGTTTTGTCCATTTTAAAATCATATGAAGTATTTATAGTCTTTGTTTGCTATGTTGTATTTTGTTTTGTTTTATATACTCCTAAATGATATATAACGCATCCTTCTATAAATCTTAATTTATGCGTCCACAATTTGGTTGCAATCATTCTACAAAGGACTTCCAAGTTTAATGTCGTCCAGATAAGCAGCAATGACAAATCATCATAAACTAAAATAATAGAAACGAAGTTATAATGAATTTACTTTTAAGGTCCTAATTGAAAAGGAAGAGACTTATTGAATAATCTGTCGATAAGTTAAGTATCGTGGCTATATAATTTTTTGTTTTTTGGAATAGTTAGATAGCTGCAAGAAAGCTGTCACCCCACCTAGATAGGTGTTGTGTGAAAATACTGTTTTCAGCGTTTTGAAAACACATAAGTTGACAAAATGAAGTTTACCCAAACAGGTCGGGTGTGTTTTCAAAAAATTGTTATGAAAAAACGACGGCAAATAAAACGAAAAATAAATCGAGAAAATTACACCAGAAAAAAGACGACACAAGATTTATGTGGTTCGGCAACTTGCCTACGTCCACGGAGCTGCAGAGGATTTTATTAGCTTTGAGGATTACACCGTCGACCACGTCGACTTACAAGAAAGAATTCTCTCTCCCTCTCTCTCACCTTCTCTTTCTCTCTAAACCGAGAGTCACACCAAGAAGAAGAAAAGATAATTTTAAACTGTTTAGAGAGTCATCCACCTCCCTGTAATCGTGAGGCCCCTTTTAAAGCTTCACAGTATCCAGCTTGTTTTGGTAATCCTTAATTTCGTGAATCCATGGAATCATGCTTTAATGACCCATATAAAGCCCAGTAAGGCAAGCTATCAAATTCATTGCTTTTTTCTCTATAACAGGAGGGGCGGGAAATTAATCTGATAAAACTTAATTAATTAAGTTTTCCTTAATTCTTCCTGTCAATAGAAGGCAATTGTTTTAAATAAAAATTAGGAATCATCAAACTATGGCAGGGAATAAAATACATAAGGAAAAGAATTAAGAGCAGATAAATTAGAATCAATTTATCAAAGAATCTGTCGTAATAGGAAGTGGACCGGGTCTCCACCTTCCTCAACAAAAACCACCGCACCAAATATGCTGCCATAAAGGAACTGTTATTATGTAATTTAAATATGATAGTCTTATAACAATCAAACATAAAGAGCATTATCTCCGATTGTATGGAACCGCCTCCACAAAACTAATAAACTAAAACTTCATTATTATTAGGCGCCCAAATTTGTCCCATGCTCCTCAATTTTCAATACAGACACTATTTAGGACTTGGAGACATTGTTTCAACAATGAGCTAAAATAGAATTTCGTCAGGACTTGGCAATAATCAGAAAAATACAATAGTTTCTATAGCGTTTAATTTCGGTGGATATATTTATATTATGGAGTGGAATGTTATCAAAAACTGATGTGTATGAATAATAATGTTTGAATATATTTTAAAGAATTTTAATACAAAGGCAATTTAAAATTATAATTTCGTTGTACTTTTGTGAAAGTTTTTTCAATCACCAATCTAATTGGATATTCTCCCTAAAATATTTTCTTGCCCATCGTTATAGGAGAAAATTTTTCTTACAGAGTCTAGATGTAGCTCTACGTGTGGACTCTAGAAATATGTCATCATATGTGCTACATCGCGGAGGTTATTGAAGTGAAACTGCGGAGGTTATTGGTGAGTTATTGGGGGTTATTGTAGGGGGTTATTGAAGTGGAACAACCTAGGTTATTGACAACATTATTTGAGTTAATACCCCAATAACTTCCTAATAACCCTCTCAATAATATTAGTGGTTCCACTCCAATAACATTCACATTTTCACTCTAATAACATCCACAGTTCTACTTTAATATTTTTTTAGGTGAGCCTAGTGCAGCATACATGGTGGCATATTATTGGAGTTTGCACACAGAGCTGCTTCCGGACTCCGTATGGAAAAATTTTTCTTGTGACAAAAGCCGCCAAATCTGGTAAATTTCAAGTTTTAATTTCATAACTTTTCTTATATCACCTATTTCAAAATCACCTTCGAGGTTGTATAAAAGTACATCTCGTATTTCTTAATGAAATTTTATATTTTATAATTAACTTATAATTATTTCCCTCCCATATAAAAATAAAAGCATTATAAGAAACTTATATGCTCATTATTCATGACGTACCTTTGGGCAGTCATATACAACTTAAAGATACACTTCAGCATTTTCATTAGGTCCTCGACTTTGTTTTCTTGAACAATATTTTAATTGTTTTATTTATTCTTTGTTCTACCAAAGCACCTAGTGGCTATTAAAAATAGCAAGCATTTTATTGATTTAATGATTGATTTGCAAACCATCCTTGAAAATGTTGGCATCAAATTATCCCGCTATTACTCGATGCACGGGTCTCCTTAACTCAAGTTTCTTTTAATTCGATCACCTCATCTATCATTCTTCTTTTAATATATAGTTGTATGAGTCTAGAGCATTATTGACCGAATCTTCTAGTTTATATGAAAACATCATCTACGAATAATACAAGGCATCAAGCACTAGTATTTGAACTATTTGACCAAGCCTAGGTCCTTAAAGATCATTGTCATATTCCCAAAAATCTAGAGTGGTCAATTCATATCTATGATCATTCCTTGGTTGCTCTCCTAACTAGCTTAGGTAAATCTTAATCGAAGACTAAGTTATTTAGTACCAACTATAGACTATAAGATGACCCAGTGAAGACAATAGACGAGCAAAAGAGAACACATTTTTTCAAATTATCCATCGAATTCTACCAACTCTAAGTTTGGCTTATAAACACCCTTTGGATCCAATTTCGGTGTTGAATCGGCGCGTTTTTATTTTATTTTATTTTAATTTTTTGGCTCATTTTACACAAGATAACATTGTCAAGGAATCTTTTTTTTAAATTTTAAAATATGTGGAGAAACAAATTTTTTTAAATCACAAAATAGAGAAATATTAGATTTATTTTAATTGAAAAGGTCATTCATACTTTATAAGGAAAATTTTGCTGCTCAAAAAATTTGCAAATGCAATTACAACATGTAGAATTTCCATTGATGAGTGGTTTTGAATAATTGTACTGTCTAATCAAGGTCACACAATATAATTTATTTATAATGATTAGAATTAATTAGCCTAATGATTCTTTATGGCTAAATTAGGCTAATTTTCCACCCTACTATATAGCACAAATTTTGGTGTATTGTGCAAATAGTTTAAATTAAGAAAGTATTGTAAGTCATTTTGGCTTGAAATTGGCCTAATCGTTGAATATGATATATCTCATAGTATGATTACTTCAATAAAATTAATTAAGAGTTTTGAATCATTGCTAATTTATCTATTTGGATTTTTAAAATTTACATCATACAAAACGATTTTATTACCATCAATTTGAATTAATTTTACTTTAAAACTCACTTGAGCATCTGCTGGCTATTTAAAAATAACTTTATTTGAACAATAATATTAACAATAGTAACAATAAAAATATACAACCATGGAATAAAAACAATAAAGTTTAATATTACTCAAGTAGTCTTCTTTCTCAGCTTGCAACACTTTGAGTGCAAATTCCACTACAGGAATAAAGATCTTTTTCGATGACCATATTTCGTCAGTTATGATGAGGAAAAACATCAGTTTTGTTGCTTTCGACGACTTATCGACAGTTTTAAGCTCGTAGTTAAAACATCTCTATGTAATTTAAGAACTGACTGAAATTCTGGAGGCATTTAATTACCGATGCATAACTAACGATTTAATGTCGTAGTTTTTTTTTTTTTTTTGTAGAGTTTTGAATCATCGATTTTCATCGATTCAAATAACCAATGGTTGATCCTTTAGTAATAGTAATAGCATACACGTCGGAAAAGTGTCACACCCGTCGCTTTTTTGACTCAGTTTTCCGTCAGTTACAAGTCGCTAATGCATCAGTTATATAAACTGATGACTAAACTTTTAAAAAAGTTTCGCGCCAGTTATTTACAGATGACTCAGCCGTTTCATCGATTTGGTGTCTCTAATCTGTCGGTTATAGAAATCAACAGTTAAAATGTCGGTAAAGTGCCTCCCCCATTGTTTTCATATGACGTACTTAAGCAGTCGGTTCGGTGTCAGATAGGGGTTAGTAAGTAATTTAATTGACTAGCCGTTTGTTTTGCGTACAAATATGTTGAAAGTAGTCGCAAAACTGACGATAAGCCATCAGAAACCTATTGCATCAGAAAGAAACATATTCTTTGTCTCATATTTACATTTCCCCACCTATTATCGTAATGTCTATTATACAATCCAGCCATTTAACGAACTAGAATAGCTGTCGAACAGTAAATTATCCAGATAAGTAACGATATAAATCAAATGCATTTACTCTAAAATCTATACATTTTTGTTCATAGAAAAAACTAAATGTTCAAATGTACAACAAAAAAAAGAAAAAAAAATATCTGCCCTAATCAACCTCTCTCTATCTCCTTATTCTCATTGTCCTCTGTTGCTTTTTGGTCATCCATTGCTGCCTCACTATGCCACCTCATCCGTTGCCGACACGAATCTAACTCTGCCTTCAGCTTGTTCTCCATGTTCACTCTACCTCTGATCTCATCGTAGTAAAGCGGGCCTCCATCTCGACAAAGAATGAGACAACACACCTAGAGATCTCCTTGTCCTGTGCGATAGAGGTGGAAGCCCCAAATGCACTTGTGGAGGGGTGAGTATTGTAGGCAAATCCCTGCGAACTGAGCCCATAGACTCAATCCTTTTTCTTCCCTCAAACAACTTCCCTCCATAAGACGTACTCAGAAGGATCATGCTTGTGAGTCATAATATCTCCAGACGCTAGGAATCAGATCTCCTTCAGTTGCTGAAATCTCTCATGTAAAAAAACGTATTTACATTCAGTTACAGCTAGCATGTTTTAACATCAAACTAGTTTATCTAATTGATTACTTGGTCGCACGAGATCTGTCGTCGTTCTAGCACTGGTCGGACTGCCTCTTATAGGTGCACTCATGTATATCAGCGGCGGAGGGCTCATGTCTCATTTCCACATTTTGTCCATATAAAAAAATTGGAATACATCTTCAAACTATTGAAATCTTTAAAGTAAGAATGAAATCTTACCATAATCCACTTATATTATGTATGTGGGAGTGCCCCACCAGTGTGGTTGGAGGGCCCAGGCTTCTACAGTTTGATCGCCCATTCTGCTTTGCTTAGTACCTCTTCTCCTTGTAGGTCAAGAAATCCCAAGCTCTAAGGAGCAACCCAAAGACATTCTCTCTGAGCCAAAGAGGACACTGTAGTGATTTCTGAATATCGCTAAACATGTCCTAGAGGGGATCGCTGCCCTTGCCCTCAAAGTTATGCCTGATGTGTGTCTTGTGCTCAGGGAACCGGGAGAATTATTTCTGCAAAATTAAAAGGATTATGTTCATATAATACATATATAAAAATAACTTAAGGTATTTGTGAATGATACATACCGCAAAATTTTGAATCCAAAAATCTCGAACTGCAACCGTGTTCTCCTTCCATGATAAGTACACTAAGTCATATTTGCTTTGAATAATATCTTGAATGACATGAATAGTCTGGGTCAGCATGGGAG
>NW_018164444.1:37705526-37728937 GCF_001263595.1 Phalaenopsis equestris | reverse complement strand
GGGGGACGGGGCGACGTTGAGACTGGGGGTGGGTGTGGAGCAAGGGGTAGGGGTGAGGTGGCGATAGGGTCGATGCGGTAGCTACTGCCTATCAACTCCTCCCCGTAGAGGTAGCCTGGGCCTTTGAAGGTTGGGGTGGGGTTAGTGTAACAATTGGGGTGGCAATGCAGGACGGGGCGACGGTGAGAGTGCAGGTAGGTGTGGGGGCGGGGGTGAGGGCATGGATCAGGGTAGGGGTTAGTGTAACAATGTGGGTGGCAATGGGAGACGGGGCGACGATGAGAGTGGGGGTGGGTGTGGAGGAAGGGGTAGGGGTGAGGTGGCGAGGGCAGGTGCGGAAAAAGGGGCAGAGGTGAGAATCGAGGGAGGTAAGGGCAAGGGTGGGGGTGGGTGCTAAAGTCTAGTGGACTCTCTTCACATGCTTCTTTGTCAAATAGCACTGTGCTCCACGCCCCCCCTGAGTGAAGAGGGAGACTACCTCTGTCTCTAGCTAACATTTACTAAAAAATAGAAGAAATGTTATTAGTTAGTGCACATAGCAACATACTATGTTATAAATTGAAAATAGAACATCATGAAATTATAAACATAGAACACAGAGTTGTAATATGCAAGGAAAAACTAATAAAAGAAAAAACACAAACGTACACAATACAAAAAAAATTAATTCAACAAAAAGTAAAATAATCCATTATTCAAAGTAATTTACTTGTTTTACTCAACATCATCTGAAGAGTGACTGAAGGATGTAGTGATGACCTCTTCTTCGAACACATTGTCAAAGCCAGAGTCATCTCCAATGTTGATTTCTTTGTATTCTCCACTAACAATTTCAAGATTGAGCTCTTCATCGATTGCATCAAGTGGGAATAGAAACCTATCGTTGTAATTAATTATTGGACTGGTACAATGTTATTCTAAATATTAATTATTGCTCTTGGTTTACTCGAAATGACAACCACTCTGTGAAAGTTATCTCTTTCTCTATGGGATATTAAAGATAGAAAACCTGACTCGCTTGTCAGGCTAGAAGGAAAGAATCGGATTTAGCATACTTTCTTTTCACTTTCACTTATGTGATACTATATAGTTGGTTTACCCTTATTCTACAATTAGGAACATGATCGAACCAAGTTTAGTTGAATAGAAATACACTTCCTCTAATAGAGCCTGGGTAAGATAGCTGAACAACTTCTTCTAGAATCTCATGATAACCTATCTTGTTGTCTAATTTATCATTTGCTTTATGACCAATACCAAAATTACAAGAGTTTTTCCTTTAGAACAGGATCTCATATTAAACACATACCATTTACATCATAAATTTGTTAGATTTTCACAATGCTCAAAGGTCCCCAAGCAAGATCTTTCAATCCTTGATCTATCACTTCATTTCTCAAATCATGAATATATTAATACATACATAAGAAATCATTTGCCAATGAAAAACCTAACGTCATTGATTTCAATTTCAACTCACATACATTGTAAACCACTTAGGGAAGTTATTCTCGATCTCTCTGTTGGTATCATCATCCTCCATTAAATTTAATGACTCCATGAATAAATTGTTCACACATTGAAATATCATTGAAATAGCTAATCATTATATCTTTCAGATGAATGAGTGAAAAATTATAATAGAAAATTGTCTTACTCAAATAAAGGGTTGTACTTCGTCAAAATTGAGAAGAACATAATTAATCAATGCTTGAAGTTTTTGATCATTAAGGTGATGTGATGTTCACCTCCTAGATGGTTCACCTAACTATTATAAAGTAGAAAGGGTCAATGGCGGGACCAAACCCAAAGAGTCTTACATGGATTCTTCTTCCATGAAATAGTATGAGCAAAATGTTGTTGTCTGTTATTGTAAACATGCTTCACACATCAATCCTTTTGGTCAGACCTTATCCTTCAAAGTTTTTTTAGTTTATTCGAAAATATAAAAGATAAAATGATGCTTAGAATATATTGGCAATCTTCTTTAAAAATGAGTTATTAACTATCTAGTCTTAAATTAATTACCTCTTAATTGGATACATCCTACTATACTATACTGGACCATTAATTAATGCCTCATGGGGTAGGAGTACAGGCATATGCTCATCAAGTTGAGTAAACTTGATAAAAATATTCTCTCAAGCTTGAAATGTGATACATGAAGGCCTGCTTCCAACTAACATACATCGTCAAGTTCTAAGCAAGTTGCACTTATTTCCTAGAAGAACAAACTGATTTCAATTAATGGATTAAGGACTTCACTTGATCAATGTGTTGATCATATAGTGATCAGGTTGACCACATGATCATGTGTTGACCATATGGTGGCTAGGTAAATCACAAGGTCATGTGTTTGTCAAATTTAGGGTATAATGGTCAATTTGGTCAATTTTGATCAAAATTAAGGTTTATCCTACTTGCTTTGACCATCCTGAGATGTCAAAGGTCATTCGGTTCAAAAGGGAGCATTGGGTTTTAAGTCTTTTTTTTAAGAGTTTGGCAAGGCTGGAGAGACCTCTGGTGAAGTGAATTAATTCAAATTTGGTCCAAATTAGGGAAGGTTCAATGGGTTTTGATTATCACAGGGTGCTTTCATACTTTGGGTTCAAAAGTGCACATTAGGATTTAAGTCTAAATTTTATGGTTTGGAGGCCTATAGTAATGTCAGTGATCAATGTTGACAGATCCTTTCCCAAACATGGATTTAAGGGTTGGTAGTGACCCCTAAAATTTACAGATCGGCTTTCTAGGTCTATGAAAAGATTCCTAGAGCTTCAAATGAGTTTAAGTGACGCAGGGCATGTTCTACCCATGTATGTCAATTTGGCATCCCTACTTGATTAGAACACTAGATCAGTTGACCAATGGATTTGGGGTTGAGATTTAGCCTAGTAAGGTTCTAGAAGCGTACACTACTTAGCCTAACTGTCATGGATAAAGTTAGTAGGGTGGATCTTAACAAAATCAACTTCAACAAGCAACATTTAAGAAAGCCACGATCACCACGATCTTCGAATCCTAGAGGCACAAGCCTCATCAATCTTGAAGGAACACTTGAGATTTCACCCTTTTTTTTTCTTCTGCCTGCAATCTATTTTTTAAATTAGGTTTCGGATTCAGAAAACTTTCTTTGTGATACCGCCAAGCTTGGTTCATTAGATTCGTAAACTATATATTTTTTTATGGAAATAGTTGTTAGGTGTTTCCTCATTGGATTGATACATGGTAATTTTTAAAAACATTAATAATTGATTTGTATCCTTGCATTGTATGACCGACTTATTTTTTGGTATTTTTTGACACGTCACGAGGTAATACAACCATGAGATGTACAAATTTAAATTAAACTCAAGATTAAATATTTTAAGAATATCTACCACATTTATTTGTGATGAGTGGATACTGTTGATTTTGGACCCTGCACAAAAATACGTAATCAAAATGAAATGTTAAGAAAAGTACATGACTTCTCTTAAAAAAATATTTTTATCAAGAACTTTGTTGAATGATTTTCTTAACAAGCATAACTAACCATCACAAAATAGGTCATATTTCAATAAATTATCAAAAAATATAACACATATATTTCTTAATAATTGAGTTACAAAGTTCATCAAAGTTTTGAACATAAAAAATTAATGCATCAACTACATCACATATAAGGTATGCCCAGGCATTGCATCTTTTCAAATATCTCTGTTGATAAGGGCATCATATGAGATCCAAAAGTGTCAATCAACATGCAGGCTTTATATTCATAGAGATGTTTTTTTACAAAAGGCCACTCACAAGTGGGCTCAAATTGTTTGTGGCTACGATCGCAAGTTACAATAGAGCGACAGAAAACTAACACCATCTCTCCAACTACAATGGTTCTTGGCCTCAACAACTTATCATGGGCTCTAACCATTCAAGCATGATATAGATCAAGGCTTTGTTGGTCTTAAAATTGACCACCTTAAGATTATCATGCTATTCCAAACAAAGTTAGATTTCATCATTTTTAACATTATTGCTTATGGAAACACACAATGAAGCTAAGTTACCTTCGAAAGGAAGGACTACTTCAGACCCAAAAATAAATGTTGGAACTAGTAAATGTATGATATCTCACATGATATGTCCACATAGCTTCAAAGAGCTTCTCAAACTATTCTTTCTTGTTGGCATGCAAGATCATTTTTATCAAGTTTACGAAAGTCTTGCTAAAAGCTTCTACCAAGTTATTTACTCTTGGATAATATATCATGGAATATCATCAATCAATATGATGGCAATAATAAAATTAATTAATTTTGGTGTTCTTAAATGCCAACCCATTATCATAAATGATTAAGTGCAGTACACCAATTGGGGAGGCGATATTGTTGTTAAATAAGTGTAGCACATTATCAGCCTTCATGTCCCTTAAAGAGATGGCTTCTGCCAACTTATAAGGAAGAAATATGTGGTTGTGAGAATCAATGTGTCCTTGAGAGGATGGAGGATCAATATGCTCTATAATATCGATACTTCATACACCTAAAATATATAGTCTTTATTTACGTATTTTTATACATATTTTTGAGATATCGCGCTTTAAGAATGATCAAATTTGGAGCAAAAATGAAGAAAAAGTGCAAAAGAACTGTGGTGCCTAAGCGCCTTGAACTGGCGCTTACGCGCTAGTAAAACTGAGAAGGTTGCGCTTAAGCACCAAGTACCTCTTGCTTAAGCGCCGAAGTAGTTAATCGATGATTCAATGAATTTGGATGAATGTTTTAAGAGGTGCTTGAAGAAACCCTTGGTGAAAACGTGGGAAATAGTTAATGGACACGGAAATACATTCAATTGGCTTTCGGAAGGAGGTAACTCTTGGAAGATTCATTGAATATGGACACAATTTGAAGAGACACCAAGACACCTTTTGAAAAATTATAAAAGAAGACTTAGATTGAAGAACTAACTCTCTCGCCAGTCTCGCTCTCTCTATCTCTCTCTTTTTTTCTTTTTGAGAGTCTCTTCTACACACGTTGCGACCCCCTTTTCTTTTTATTTTGACTTGTAGTTTGTATTGTAAGAAAAGGAAGAGACTCAGAAGAACTTCAAGAGTTTGGTGGAGAGGTTTGAGATAAGTTTTTATCTTTGTGACTATATTTGGTTTTAATTTAAACTTCTTATTTGTTTGCATGATCTATACTTTTAAAGTAAAGTCTGGTTGTGTTTTCTACATGAATTTTGAGTAATTTTATTTATCTTTTTCCTTAAAAAGATAAGTGATTACGTATTGGATGGAAGTTGTGTGAAGTATTAATCTTTAATATTGGAATAAGTTATGATGATTTTAAATCTTGTACTTCATTTACTTAGATTTGGCCAATTAAGATGTTAATATTTGTTGTGAGAACATGTAAGATCTGAGATGGTGTTGTCTCACTCAACTAATGGTAAAAATCACATGAGATTGCATGGATGAGACTGTAATTTATATGATCGAGTGGAAATAAATAGAGAAATAAACTTTAAAGGGTGCAGAATTAGAGGATTTTAGAATGACAGGCTAAAGCCCCCAATTTGGTTTATAATTTTTGGTTTTGAGACAAGATGTTAGCCCCCTAGTGGAGGGAGAAGAGAGAACTCTAGAGTGAGAGCTAGTATCTTCTTTAGCTAACCTATCTTCAAAACTATTCAAACTTTAAATTAGACAATGTTCTATATAGCATCTATAGTAAGGGTAAAGAATACTATTGCTCATGTTTGACACAACACAATTTGAATAATTTCACTACAGAATTCCTATACTTGTTACTAATTCATGATAAGGAAAAAAATATTTTATTTATATTTCCTTCATTTTATAAATGTCTAGTTAATTTAGTTAGTTGTTTACTTTACTTTTATTTAGCAAAAAATACAAAACGAATCAAATTTTCATTCCTGTTATAGCATCTAAAGTTTGAGTAAGAATATTTTATTAAGTATAAGTTGTTTTCTAATTTCTTCTGATTTTAATTGCATATTTTGTTTTGTCCCTGTGGGTTCGATATGTGGGGCTTAATCAGAAAGTTTACTTGATAACGATATGTGTACTTGCGTAGTATCCCATGAAAAAATATAATAATTGTATTCTTATTTGCTTTGTAGTCAAGCTTTTGCCTAGCTGTTGCTGGTGATCAAGTTTTGGTGTCATTGCAAAGTAAGAATTATAAGTAAAGAAAAATTAAGAATATAACCGCATACATTGTGCTGTCAGATAAACATGGGATCAATACTTGAGGTCTCAAGGACCTTGATGCCTCTTTAGTATATAACACATTTTGTGGCTGATGAAGTACAAAGCTAAACACTTTGCAACAATGCCATTTTTTGGCATATTATATGCATTCCAGAGTCATTGAAGGCTAATAATAGCTAAGCCTCTTAGTCATGATTATTTATTTTTGGATCCGATTTATGGGATCCATATAGGCTATCATTAACCTCATTCATAATCTTTTGACCTTCATCTCTTCTGACACATCGTAACATCATTTGCTCAAAACAACATCAATACAAAGTATTATTCTAAAAGATAAACAACAATTCTCTCTTTTTAATTTAAGAGTGGAGAGATCGATCGTTAGAGATTGTCCCTTTTATTAAATATATGTTTATAGCTTGATGAAAATCATTAGTAACCTTCTCAGTAACCGAAGGTATATCCCTTGAGTAATTAGAACGCACTGGTGACTGGACCATTTTATCTTGGATCACCACTATCACGTGATCTCCAATAGGACACGACAATTCGTTATTCATCTTATTAAGAGCATCAGCTTTGCTTTTAAAATATCGAAATATTTTAGGTAGTTTAACATCAGTGATGAGCTCCAAAAATTCCATCACCTTATTATGATAAGTAAAATCCCTAGTTTAAAAACATTTTAGGATCCTAACAACTTGTTGTTTATGCATTAAAAGTAATCATATAGTTTGACCCTATTTATATTCCTTTGGATGGCTAATTTAATTCATATAATAAAGCCCTCATATTTAGCTTCATATTCGTACATGGCTCCGTCAAATTATAAGAATAGCATGGAATACCACTCTTGAAATATATAAAGATCAAACTAACCCCACATTCACCTATAAGAGAGAACATGATGTACCTTGTGTTAATGAAGATACTCCTTCAAATATAACTTTCATTCTGGGGAATCGACGATCATTAGACGTTAATAAAAATAAACTGTCTTTAAGCGGAAAATCTACTAAGATCGGACGAGCTCCTAGAAAGTCAACTAAAACATGTCCCTTGACATCCCGCTGAGGATCATATCAAATGTTAAAATGTGGTAGGATCGTAGCCCATATGGATAATTGTCCCGCTAATGTGGAATGATTCATCAAGTACAAAAGCTGACTAAAATATTAAAAGGCATTTTCTATCTCGTCCTCATCAGTTGGAGCAAGCGAAGCTCCTACTTGCTCATTTTTGGAAGTAATATAAAAAATGAAGGGTTTCCCCGAGATGGGAACTACTAATGTCGGTGGATTCAACAAATAGTGTTTATTATCATTGAAAGCAACATGACATACTTTTTGCCATTTGAAACAAAAACCCTTCTTGATATATGCAAAAAAGGCTGACATCAACCATAAACATTAGAGATAAACCACCTAATAAAAGTATGTTTCTCTTGAAGGAAATGCAGTTGCATCAAACTCTTAGGAGGCTCCATATCAATGATAGATTTTGAATTACTTGGGTTAATTTCAATGCCTTTATGACAGAGAATGAAGCCCAAAAACTTCCTTGATAATGTCAAATGAGCAGCTCAATTGTTTTATCTTCAGATCACACTTCCTAAGGCACTCAAAAAGAACATTAAATATAATAGATGATCTTCTTCTAATTGACTCTTATCCACCAAATCATTGATATAACACTCACCTTGGAGACGCAGTATGCGATCAAAGATGTGCGGCACAACATGTTAATATGTTGCCCTGACATTCCATAGATTAAACTACATGACCTTATAACAAAAGATACTGAGAGGGGTATTAAATTTCATAGGCTCTTCCTCTTCTTTGAGAGCTATTCAGATCTAATTATAACTAAACAAATCATCCATAAAAGAGAACATCACACGAGAAAATGAAACATCTATCATGAGCACAGATATAGATAGATAAAATTCATTTATTGGTTAACCCTTCTTCAGGTCCGAAAAGTCTATGAAGACGCGTATCTATCAATTTTTCTTTGGAATGGATATGACATTTGCAAGCCTTGCATAGTATGAAACTTTCCTAATAAAGCCAGTCTCGATGAGATTTTTTTTATCTCTTTAAGCATCATTTGCTCTATCTCAGGCCCGATTCTTCACGTTGATTGCGTTAGAAGAACAATAATTAGGACTATAACTAGATTATGGATAACTACCTTTAGAGCCAAGCCAGACATCTCAACAAAACTTTGTCCAAGGCAATTGTGAAACTCGTTCAAGATGTTTATGATCTTAAAAGCCATAGAATTTGACAAGATTTTTCTTATAAAAGTTGGCGAATATTATGAACTGTAGCCATGTAGACTTTGATCAACTCATGCAAAGTCAAAGAAACATCATGAGAGGGTTCATTTTTTACTCAACTTCTTCATTAATAGAGGTATAACCTCTCCATATTCAAATTCATTGTTTTCTTCCCATTGTATCATGATTTTAAGCTTGTGGAAGGTTTTCATTATATTTTGTAGGTTGCAGTTGTAGAACACTCCAAGGAGCTAACACATGAAGCACATCTAGTGTTACCATGCCAGAAATCGTTGTAATTATATTATTTTTGTTGTATGCCCAACATATTTATGTTAACCTCTAGCGTGTCCACACCTTCAGTGGTCTAACCATACTGATATAGGGCATGGTTGCACCATCGCCATTCAAATTCTTGTTTTGGAAAGACTTTTCAAGGTGAGTTTTGGAAGATCTACATAATGGATGTATTGGCACGCCCTAAGGCAAGTTGGGTAGTCTTTGGAGGCTTTCTTCATTAGGTTCTAAGGTTTCTTTTTAAAAAGCTAGGGTTTCTTTTCTGCTTTCTATTGGAAAAAAACTCATAGGGTTATTTTCTATTAGTGTTTGAGAATGCTTGCATTAGAGAGTGATTTAAAGCCGTGTTTGAGAGAGATTGTAAAGAGTTGATCGTTGTGCGGTAAGGATTCATTGTATTGCTAAAGAGACTTAGCTTTGTTGTGATTTTATACCTTCTTGTACTTGAATCTGTAATTATTTCAATGAAACTTTCCGCATTTTTCTCCCTCATGTTTAGTGGCTGAACATATTTTCATGCTCTCCTGATGTAAGGATAGTGTTTTCCTCATTATTTTTTATCAAAAGTTGTTATTTTCCTCGTATACATTTTATGGGCCTTTGAATGATTCATGTTGATGTGTTAACCTTTTGTTCATCACTTACTTATAATCACATCGATTTGGTTTTTAAAACTTATTGTGATCTGATACTTTTAACCGTCACAAAGAATATCAAGAAGGTTAACACATAATAGTCTAGTGGAATATAAATATTTTTCGGTAAAAAATTACAATTTGATAGAGGATCTGAGGAATCCTTAGAAATGCTATGTTGTTAAATCCCTCTTAATTGTAATATCATTTCCAAATCTTTATATGACCTAGACATTGGCTATAGATGACTGTCCCTATTTGTCAACTATCATATAGGGGAACTAATTGAAAAATATAGACAAAACATCATATCGGTGTCACTACAACATAGACCTCACCACCTCTGATGTATTCAAATTATTCCCAATCATTTCTTGTTTACTACCTATTCTATTTATTATTCTTTTAGGAATGTTGGATTTCCATTCTCGCCTTTTGATCACTTCGTATTAGATTCAACGGTTTAGTAAATAGTTACTTGCATTTTGATACTATCAAACTCTTTCATCCGTATACTACTTGACCAAAATGAATACTTCCGTGGTTGAGAATCTTACCTTGTAGTAATTTTGGGCATCATCTCTCTCTCTCTCTATCTTTTTCTCTTCTTTTTTCTATGCTCTTTTTATTTCTTGGGCATGACCCATGGACAAAAAAGATTCAAAAATTGTGAATAAATATTAAACATAAAATAGCAATGAGTAGTTATTTTAGTGGAAATTTTGAATTTATATTCAATTCACCGCGTTTGAGAACTTGAGCGTAGAATACATAGTCCACCTTTAATGGCAACACAAAAAAAAATATTCAATTTAATATTTTATTCCTATTAATATAAATCCAATGAAATGGCACTAATCTTGACTAAAAACTTGATTAAAATATTTGGACTCAGTTTTATTTTCCAAAAAAAAAAATATTAATTATCGATATATCCTTACAAGCATTTTTAAGAAATTATCCAATTTCCGATAATATATAATTACATATATGTTATCTTAGGGTATGTTTGGGACAGCTTGTTCGTTTTAAGATAAGCCTCGTATCCTGAAACGCGGCCCGCGGGTCAACCTCGGGGTCAACCCGTGGCCTGCGTTTGGTGTATAAAACTTAAACGCGACAAACAACGTTTTCAAAAACTCACAAACCAAACGATTAGACGGCATTTTAAAAAATATCGTCGCGCTTGTAAGTTACCCCAAACAGACCCTTAAACAACAATCATTTGTTAATACAACACTCTTTAACAATGATTAAATATATACCAACTTGCAGGATCTAACCACATATCTACTATTTATTTTGATATTTTGTTGCAAAAGAATATAATATTTAGTTCATAATGAAAAACAGAAAATATATTTGATTAATGATTTTCATGCCACAATAATTGGCCAGTTGACGAACATCTGGAAAAACGGGAAACGAAGAAAATTGGGCCGCCATCGATCACTGTTCTCCGACAAGTATTTATTATTTTCTCTTCTAGAATTAAAATTGGCACATGTTTCTATCTTGACCAAGCACTTGGACTCACCATATTACTTTACTTGATGGAAACAAATAAATGATTATTATTTATTTCCGCTCAGTGATGGGAAGAAATAAAACCAAGAAATGATTAGTATTTAAGTTTAAAATTTTCTCTCCCAAAATATTTTTTTTTACTTATTGTAAAAATAGTTATTTGGGTTGTCAAATCATTAAAAAGTGTGAACGTTGTAGATATGGGGTCTATCATTCAGAGTGACGATGATATAGATGGTGATGTTGTTAGTGGAGTTCAAGTTGGTTGATTGCAGTGGAGAAATGTTTCGGGCATGTTTTGTGATAGATAAGTACGGTTTAGGTTGAAACGAGAATTTTATAAGATGGTGTGAGACTTACGATTCTCGATGGCGCATAATGTTGGTATTTAAAAGAGATATCGAACAGATCTTCTCTCCTAAACAGATTATCAGATGGTCGATATTTAATGTAGCCGAACCATCTTAGAAGACTCTCTAATTTTGTCCGCCACTAGGGCTACACCAACCTATCACAGATATATTCAATCCACATTTTGTCTCTAAGCACCTAACCATTCTCATCTGGCAACAATTGACTTAGTTTTATGACCTCTTTTTAAATACCAACATTCTGCGCCATAGAGAATTGTAAGTCTCACACCATCTTATAAAATTTTCGTTTCAGTCTAAGAGGTAAATATCTACCACACAATAGGCCCGAAACATTACTCCGCTGCAATCAACCAACTTGAATTCCACTAATAACATCACCATATATATCATCTGTACTTTGAACGATAGACCCCATATCTAAAGCGTTCACACTTTTTAATCATTTGACAACCCAAATAACTATTTTTACAATAAGTAAAAAAAAAAATATTTTGGGAGAGAAAATTTTAAACTTAAACACTAATTATTTCTTGGCTTTATTTCTTTAAAATTTTAATCCCATCACTGAGCAAAAGCTGTGCACTTAAATTGTAATGCTTGATTGCTGAGGCCGATGAATTAAGTTTCCATCAAGTAACATAATTAATATGGCGAGTCCAACAGCTTGGTCATAATAGAAACATGTGCCGATTTTATTCTAGAAGAGAAAAGAATAACTAATTAACAAAAATAAATTAATCTTAAATATTTATGTTTCTTCTATAGATGTGGCAACTGATCTCTTCTTTTGCCCCTATCTGAGTGGAAAAAATATTGCATCAGGACTCCGCACGTAAATATTTGATTGAAAAAAATATTGCATCAGGACTTACACGTAGAGTTACGTGCAGAGTCCAATGAAATCACGTCACGTGGAGGAGACAGAAAAGAAAAATCAGCCCGGCAACACGAGGGAGTATTCTCTCTATGTTATTCCATGTTATTCATGTGTTATTATTTGTTATTAAAGTGTTATTGTGTTGTGGAAATATTCCCAGTATTATAATAACACAATCACACATTAATAACACTTGAATAACACACTAACACCTGAATAACACGAGAGCAATATTCTCTTGTGTTAACAGACAGATTTTATTTTATTTTTTCTGTCACTCCCACGTGGCGTGATTTCATTGGACTCCGCACGTAACTCTACGTACTTAATCCTGATGCAATAATTTCTATGGCAGCACAAACTAATCTAGACACATCAACTATGCTTTTCATACTCAACAACTGAAGAAATTATAGAGAAATGAGAAAAAAATGTCTTACACCTGCAATAAATTTTAATAAATATCAGTTAAGCAGTTAAGCAACTGAGAGATGTGAGCACAAAAGATTGGTAATGATGACAACCCATTAGGATACATTTTTCTAGTGCAAGTGTAGAATGGAGGCACAGTAAGAAGAGTAGTGAATTTGAATAACATAAAGTTCATAAAAGTAAACTTTATGAAAGCACAAAATCAAAGCTAAGAAAACATTGCAATGAAAAGACACCTTGATAATTGCTTTTGAAAACTTGTGACATTAAACAATAAGTTTGATCCAGCATTATTCAATAAAAGTTAACAAAGTATAAAAGAAATTTGGTTTGGCTACTTTCCCTCAAGGTTGGGATTCCACATCAGAATGCTTGGAGGCACACTTTGGATTAAAATGTTTTTCTTGTGTGGAAGAATAAGGCTTGGTAAGCATTTGCCAAATAGGAAAATGGACCTTTTAAATCCAAAGAAAAAATGGCTTTTTGTCATCTTATAAATTCAATCTTATTTATCTAGTTTGGGAAACTAATATAACTGCAATAAAAGGCATGGGAAATATTTTTATACCATAGGAAAATTTTGAAACATAGCCGTTAATAGTTGTTTACTGCAATTTCAGTGATGATAGAACCTACTATCATATGAAGGGTGATTTTAGCAATAAAAATAAGATGCTTATCACTCTTAAAGAGATCATCACAAAATTACAATCAAATATAGGATTTTGGCTTGATACATTGTTTTGAATACAAGTTATTCTAATTCAAAGTTTGAAATGAAGTAATTAGAATTTTATCTATTTTTAATAAAAAAAATTTTAATTACATGTAAACAAAATTAATCCGTTTGTTCCCAAAAGTTTTTATGCAACATTCAAATATGATTTAATATTAAAAAAAACATATTTTTAATTATAAGGCTGCTTGTTTATAGTTTTGCAGTTGAGATTTTGTATTTCAAATTAGTGTAAAAAGGCTAATTTAGCCAATTAACTTTCCAATAACATTTAGAAGATATTTATGAGTTATTTGAAAAAATTAGAGTTTATGCTCATTATTTTGACTCTGTAGTAATGATTATTCTTAATCCATGCACACAGTTCCCAAAAGCACCTTTATTGAGGAATGTCAAAAAATTGACTCGACATATCAACTTTATTTGAACATGACTAAAAAAATTTCAGTTAAGGTTGACTTTTTAAATTTTAGGTTTTGTTTTAAATTTTCCTGAAAATATATGATTGACTTCAAAATACAAATTTGGCCAAACTTTAACTAAGAGTAAACCTAAAATTGATAGATATAACAATTTTTTATATGTTAAATCGATTATATGGTCTAGGTTCACATCAATTTGGTTGATGAAGGTCTGAGTTGGGTTAGACTTGCTGAGCTATTTTGAATTTTAGTTGGGATCAAATAAGTTCTAGCAGCGTCAATTTTGGGTCAAAACTAAACTTAACCACAAACTAAATTTTACACTTCCAACCTTAGCTTAATGATGCATAATATGGGATCATGGAGGACTTTTTGTTGCATCATTTACATTCTACATAGACTTGCATTTAAGTCCATGTTAAAAACAGATTCTCCATGCTCATTCTCCAGATTATCTTCTTGGATGCTATGACATGATTAACTTGTAAATTTTCTTGATATCAACCCATTACATGACACCACATAAAGTTTATTATCATAAAATAATATAATGAGCTTTATACAATTAAATTCTTTATCTCCTTTGATAAAAAATCATTTAGCATTTTAAAAATTAATCTAAGTTATATGTGCCTGAGCTCTGAAGAGATTGATAATAAAATCCACGATGAAGGACATAGTTAAATGATCAAGCCTTAGAATTCTCATTATTAAAGTTGGCTCATATTTATACTAAAATGTACTGATAAACAATCATATTAATCTTTAAATACTTTTAATCTACCAGATGCAATTTAATTATTACAGTTTTATTAACCACCTCCCTACAAAAACTCTTACATTCACCTCATCACCTAGCATCTTAGTAACCTTTACAAAATTAATATCCAACACTAATTGTTATCTAAAAATATAGTTATGTTGTTGAGATATTTTCATAGGAATTAAGACGGATGAAAGAAATTAGTTCTTACAATGAAGAAGCAAATATAATAATGTTGGTGGTTGATTATTCAATAAGTGTCTACGAGATTAATGCTTGGAAATTTGAATGATAGACTCAGGGTTTCGATAATATTTTAAGGAGTTGAGACTTATAGTTCAATGGTGTTGTGTCATGGAAAGATCTGGGAAAAGGTTTAGCTAACTCTGTGAAGGCAGTACACCAAGGGGAATGAGAATTATAAATTTGATTTGGATTAATTCACTTGAAGCTTATTTTAAATTAATTTAGGTTTCTTCAATTGGTGAGAAAATTAAAAATCGTCAGTCACTGGAATGGATGTCCCGCCGCCCGATTTTAATTTAATTTATAAATATAAATTAGAAAAAGTAATATTCTAATTTTTAAAAATACAGGACTGAACCGATCTCATTTCTGTAATAGTTTAAATGGCCAAGCACAACACCATAAAAAATATATCTACCTTGAAGGATAGATACACTCCTTGCTGGTGGTGCTCCATTAAATAAACTAAAGAATTTATGGCATCAATTTAGTCTGCGAGAAAATCATTTCGTATGTTGACCGATAAGTTCCCCTATATAATATGAAGAATTAGACAGGGTTTATATTACCTAGTTCTTAAAGCTCCCTACAGTGGCAAAACCCTATAGTTTATTACATTTTAAATGACCAAAGTTATCTAAGAAAACTCTCGATTTAGATCAAAAAATATTGTCCTCAAGGAATTCAAAAGGATAGGACTTTTCAAAGATCGAACAAAAGAGATTCAAATGGGGAAGGCTCAAATTTGGAAGAATTATTGTGGAATCTAAAGGAAGAAAATTAGGGGTTGTCATAGATCCTGAGGAGAACCTCAGTGACTCCCAACCTATCCTATGGTTGGGCTTCAAATTCAAAGTGATATTATTAAATGTTTCATCCTACCAATTATTTTTATTTATGGCTTACAATTGTATGAAATAATCATATAAATAACCTGCAATATAGGAGGATTAATTTCGTGACAAACGAAAACCTCAGAATCTTAAAACGAGTTAGGACTTAAATTGCACGACATGATTGTGCAAAGGCTTAAAGATGTAGCGAGGATTTATGTTGCACTAATTAAATAACCTTGAAGTCCTATAGATTTTTATTTAATTCTAGGGAAAAGAGATGTGATGTTGTAGATTCCCATGCTGTTGTAAATTGCTGCCCATAAAGTTAGCTTCGAGCTCCTCGATGAAGTAGCAGTCCTAAAGTCTAAATGTTCAAAGGTTAAATGACAAGTTTCATTTCAAAATGGTGGGGGTTTAAAGTTGATTAGAGCGACACCGATTAGGATCTCATGGTTCCCTCGTTCAAGTATCGTTATTATATATTGAATTTACTTAACTTAAACGAGTTGTTAAACCCATTTAACCAAGGAGATCTTGTTAGCAACCGTAGGTTACCTCATCCGAAGTACTCCCTTAAATTTAAAAGGAAGAATTCTAAAGTTAAGTTATTTTTTGTTTTGGTTTTTAAAATGTTGTTTAATTTTGAAAAAAAGCTTGATTGATTTAGGAAAAAGTTGTTTTTGTTTTGATGTCGCATGCAGATTTGTTTCAAGTTTTGCAGAACAGAGCAAACATGTACAAGTAAGAAAGTGCAGTAAAGAAAATAAAATTTGCATTACTAAATGTAAATACGTACCTCCATCTTCTCGCACTCTCGCTGAAGGATTAGCTTTTGGAATATATATGATTTTGCAAGAATAGAAAAAATAAGAAAAACAGTTGACGGTGTAGCTATCAAACCCCAAGTTATGACTTGATGACTCCCTACAAATTTTAGAATATGATTTCCTTTAGCAAAGAATAATAAGTCTGATTGTCCTTCAAAAATATTCAAAAGATCATAAAAGTGTTTTGGGGAGAAATCCCTAACAACCTTTAAATCCTTTTGCTATGTTTCGAATTCGTTTGCACCTATTATGTTGTTCAATTAATCATCATAAATTTTAAATTTAGTTTCAAATGAATTAATACATCCTATGCTCAATGAACTTGATATTTTAATTATCTCATGAGAAGGGTACTCAATTAATCAGTTGATGTTTCATTTAAGAGTTATGTGAATGGGTGCCCTTAGAACAAGCTTAAGCCATTGAGGACCTTGTCCCCACCACTAAAAATGTGTTTGTAATGTTTAAAAGTGTTAATAAATCATGCATTTATTTTCTAAACCTCATTAAATAAGTTCAAATATCAAGCCTAGCACACTACCAAGCCCTTAACAATTTCATGGGTAGATTTGCAATTATCAAAATATTAATTTGAGGGGAATATATTCTTATCAAATGATCTTACTATCAACTAATCAGCAATTAGGGGCTTCAATTGAGTGAATTATTATCTCCCTATCTTAAGCCCACTACATTAGTATCATCCCACTAAATTAACTTCCAAGTCATAATAATTAACAAAGTTACAATTCTACCCTTATCATGAAAAGGTGACAAATTAGTTTCTACCTTTTAATCCCTTGTGTTTTAAACATTTAAAAGAGTTAAATATGATCAAAATTACCCATTTACCTCTTGGTTTATCCTAAATTTTAATTAAGGAATAAAAAATCCAAAATTACCATTTTGCCCCTATGGCTCCCCACTTCATAACACATAAAAAAAACTCAAATTACTTTGAAATTTTTAGAATATCCCTCCCATGGGTCAACTAAAATATCAGAGGATAAAATGTTTTTTTTTCAAAATTTTATTTAATTTAAATAATTATTTTTAACTCAAAAATAGGATTTTCAATGTTAATTTATTTAATTAATCAATGTAAACTTTTTTTTCATGAGATAATTATTGAAGGTTTACCTAGGTCAGAGGATCACTTAAACAAAATTTGATGATTTTTCAAATATTTTTTTAATTATTATAATTATTTATTGATTTTTAGTGATCTAATTAAATAGAAAATATCGTTTAATTACAACAATTACTTTTTATATTTTTATTAAATCTTCTAAAAACGAGAGAACTTAGAAAAATAAACCTTTTATTTTTGCAATTTTTATTTTATTTATTATAATTATTTTTAATGGAAAATTAGAGAAAATAAAATTTTACCTTTTAGAAAATTATAATTAACTTAGAAAAATTATGAAAAATACTCTAATGAGTCCCAAGTGATCATGAAACAATTAGGATTACTTTAGGCCTTTTTTGTATCTTTGCAAATTTTAATTATTTTTAATTAAAAAATAGGCTCAAAATTAAAGTTTTTACTTTAATATAAATTTTAATTTTCCTAAATGATCATCATCACAAGAAACTCAGAAAACTACTTTTCATATTTTTTTCTAATTATATTTAATTTAATATATATTTTTTTTTGTACAAAAATATCATTTTACTTAGAAGATAAGCTTTAGTGATAAATATACTCCAAATTGATTCCAAATTTTTACATTGAGTTAAGGTGATTATTCTTTACAATGTGGAATTAACTTTGTTAAATTTTGAATAATATTTTATTTAGTTTTTTTTTTATAATTTTATTACATTTAATTAACTATAAAAATACACAAAATCACTTGAATCCATTTTATATTTTTCCTAGCATTGTATGACCGGGGGAAACATACCAAAATTAATCCCATCATTTTTTTATTTGTATTTTAGTTTATAAAATTATTTTAAGCAAAAATAACCATCTATGTTTGAAAATCAGGGTTTCAAAGATAGAGATGCTCTCTGACATTAAAAAAATCAGAAAACATCCCTATTAACAAGAGTAAAATTTCAAGTCATGGTAATTAATATTTATTTAATTAAAATTAAAAGACTCCAAAGAGTATTTAATTAATTAAAAATCAGAGACACATTTAATAACTTTAATTTTTATTACATATTATATTCCTCTGTTCACTAAGCAACAATATATTTTTCTTTTATTTTTATGATTTTTCAATGCAAAGATATGAATTTCTAAAGTTTTGTAATTAATTAAATCAAAATAAGATGTGCACAGTTCGCTTAAACACGTGGCCGCCGCGTCATCCTTACCCGCTCTAAAGCTCCACGTGGCGCTCACTGGTTCAATGTCTCCTTCCATGTCAGTGCCTTGTTAGCCTGCGCTTTATGTTTTATTCCTCCATCCGGCGCGATCCTAGCAATCCATCCGATACACGCGCGATCGGACAGTCCTCCGTCATCATCACCAATGGCCAGAACCTGTTAACCGTCCACACTAAAACCTTAAGATCTCCCTCAATACTCAACCAAATTAAATGGGATTTGTTCTTACACCTTCATCTACTCAAGACGAACACATCTATACGGTTACATGCTCATGAAATTAAAATTTTCTTCACAAACGATGAAACCTAGCTCGATTTGGGGGACAATGGTGTATACTTGTGTCCAAGAGGTGTGACGTCAATTGGATGCTTGCAGAAGCTTTAGCATAGTCCAGCAAAACTCCCGGAGGTGTTGCTTTGATCTAGTGAAAGGTTTGGTGTAGAACTCCTCCAACAGGGGGTGGGCCTTGGTCTTGATCTAGGTTATAGTGACTAGGAGAGGGGTGTTCAGTGGGAAACTTCCTCTCTTGGTCTGAGGAAGCTTAGGGATAGTTCAAATGCATGCTTGGTGGAGTTTGGTAAAGGTTTGGTGTAGAACTCCTCCAACAGGTAGCGGGCCTTGGTCTTGAGCTAGGTTAGAGTGACTAGGAGAGGGGCGTTCAGTGGGAAACTTCCTCTCTTGGTCTGGGGAAGCTTAGGGACAGTTCAAATGCATGCTTGGTGGAGTTTGGTGGAGTGATAGAAAAATACCTTGAAATTGGGCTCAGGTAGTAGGGAGGATGGCTAGAAGATGGTTGGATTGAGCTCAGGGAAGTTTGGAGAAGCTCAAGTGAGAATTTGTAAGAGTCTCCCCAGGAAATTTGATGATCCCTCTCCTTGGCCGTTAGAAGGGGTTCTATTTATAGAGGGAGCCATGACCACCACTAGGGCAAGCCAGGGGGGCAGAGAGGATGCTTATGTGGAGGGATAAACAGTGCAAGTGACCAATGGGGTTTAGGCATCTCAGAGAGTCCTAATTTTGGGTTTGATCCATTTGGCACCTCTTGGGCATGGTGTTTTTTGGCAACTAGGCTGTCCGAATAGGGCTGAGCTGGTGGCTAGCCGTGTCAGGGGAGCTAAAAGTTGTAGTTGTGATGGCTTTGGGGCTTGGGAAGGTTGGTGGGAAAAATCCTTACGGTTTAGTCAAATTTAGGAAGAAATCCCCTAATTTAAGGGGCCCTTGGCCCATGACACCATTAGGGTGGGCTAGGTGGGTCTAGACTGGTTCTTAGGAACCAGATGGCAACTGTGATGACCAGGGTTGGGCTAAATCAAAAGGTTCAAGGTGAGTTTAGGGCTTAGGTTCAAAACTTGGGGTTTGGCCTTAGCTAAAGTTTGGATTTGGCTCAATTGATTGGTCAATTTGGTTTAGAAAATTTTCATGAGGCATTGGGATGTCAATCGGGTGAAAATTGAAAGGCTATGGGATTCAATTTGGTGAAATTTAGATTTTTTATCTAAAATGAGGATTTTGGTTTGGCTTGGATTTATGATATGTTTGAGCTTGGGTCTAGTCCAATTGAAGGTTCAAATTGTTCTAGGGGAATGTTGTGAAGAGTTTAGAACTTAAATTTGGAGAATTTGGATAGGTTAGGGAGTTCAATTTGATGGCATTTTGGTTTGGGGTCAATTTGGGGAATTTCGATTAAGCTTGAGATTTGACATTGAGATGGCGTTCAATTTAGCTTCAATTTGGTTTCAATCAAGCTTAGACATGATGAATCTGAGTTTAGAATTGAAATTGGGGAAATGTGGAATCAATTTGGTAGAATTGGGGGTGAATTGGGGAATTTGGGCCTTCTAAGAGAAATTTGGTAATTTTGGTCAAAGGAGTCAATTTGGTTAAATTGGTCTCAATGGAGTGGTTCAAATTGATTTTGGGGACATTTGGAGTGACTCTAGAGATTTTGGGAATTTTTGTAAATTTTGGGGTTTGAAGGGTCTTTTGGTAATTTTTGGAACTTTGGGGGCATTTTTAGAATTTTAGAAAATTTGGAGAGTTTTGGGTAATTTGAGTGGTTTCAAATGACATGAAATGATTTTTGGATAAAATTGAGCGTTTTGGGTCAATTTGAGAAAATTAGGGTTTTAGAGCTATCTTGGTAATTTGGTGAAGTTCAAGGCTAAAAGGGTCAAAATTCAGAATTTGACAAAATTGAAATTCATTGAAGTTGGTAATCATAAAATCACCCTAATGGTGCCTTAAGACCAAGGAAGACCCCACTTTGGATCCTTCATGAGCTAGTCTTAACCAAACTTAGCCTAGGGCTGATGGTTTAGGGGACCATCCACATGAGTTTCCAAAAAGAGTATGTGAAAGGTTCGTGTGTGTGTGTGTGTGTGTGTGTGTAGAGATGACCAAGACAACACCACCCAGGGTTAACCTTAAGGCTAGACAGCCCTATGGGGACTCCTCTTGAGCTTCCCCATATTGGCTCCACCTACTAAGTGCTGGAGGTTAAAACCAATATGTGGAACTTCAAGATGAGAAAATAAGAGTTTTTGAATTTCTATTGGTGAGGTTTCCATCACCAATCCTCTAGAAATTGTCAACAAGAAAGTTCTATGGAAAGGTCCTAGGCTCTTAAGGAACAAACTAGACCTCAACCAAAAGTGAGGTCAACAAAAGTACCCTCCATAGGTGTGGTGTGTCGGATGAGCACACAACTCATATTTGCGTTGACTGAAGAGATCAACAAAGTCAATACAACTATCTGAGCCAACATGCTCAGAGCAGGATAGAGGGAATGTGGAGAAGGTTTCTGTTGCGGAGTATTGAAGGAATCCTCGATCGAATTTGAAGACTCCAGAACTAACACCATAGATTGGCGAGTGTACCTTTAGAATGTCAATTCCAAGGGTGAAATTGAAATTTACTAAGTGATTTGTGCTTGCTAACCCAAGTGAGAGGCTACGCGATAAATTTGCAGAGACAACCATTAGGGAAACCGACGACCACGTGAAAGATTTGATTTGGTTTAGATGTTTTAATTTTAATTTCAATTTTGATTCTAATTTTGATTTAGGGTTTTGATTTAGCAAAAAAAATATCATCAGGTGGAAATATGTGAAGAAATCGGATTGAGATGGAATACATAAGGACTCACATCCAACTCAAAAGAGTGGTTGAAAAAAAAGGAATGTTACATTGGGAAGGAAAGTGCAGAGACTCATATTCAACCCATAAGATAATGAAAGTGCAGAAAAGTGAGAATAGAATTCCTGACTCCATTTAAGGTGGACTTATACCTATTTAGAAGATTTAAATAGAGAATCAGATGCCTTACTCGATTTATGGTGGTCTTAGATCGATCTCGAAAGATGAGAATAGGATGTCTTACTCCATTTAAGGTGGCTTTATACCTATCTCAAAGATTTGAATAGAGAATTGGATGTCTTACTCCATTTAAGGTGGCCTTAGACTGATCTTAAAGGATGAGAATATGATGCATTACTCTATTTAAGGTGGCCTTATAGCTATCTCAAAGATTTGAAAAGAGAATTGATGCCTTACTCCATTTAAGATGGCCTTAGACAAATCTCAAAGCATAAGAATAGGATTCCTTACTCCATTTAAGGTTGTCTTATACCTATCTCAATGATTTGAATAGAGTACTAGATTCTTCACTTCATTTAAGGTGGTATTAGACCTATCTTGAAAGATGAGAATAGGGTGTCTTCCACCATTTAAGGTGGTTGTATACCTATCTCAAAGATTTGTTTAGAGAATCGAATGCCTTACTCCATTTAAGGTGGCCTTAGACCAATCTTGAAGGATGAGAATAACATGAATTGCTCCATTTATGGTGGTCTTATACATATCTCAAAGATTTAAATAGAGAATCAGATGGCTTACTCCATTTAAGGTGGCCTTAGACTGATCTCGAAGGATAAGAATAGGATGTCTTGCTCCATTTAAGGTGGCCATATACCTATCTCAAAGATTTGTTTAGAGAATTGGATGTCTTCCTCCATTCAAGGTTGCCTTAGACCAATCTTGAAAGATAAGAATAAGATGTCTTGCTCCATTTAAGATGGTCTTAAACCTATCTCGAAGATTTGTGTAGAGAAACTGATGGCTTACTGACAGCCACTTTATATATGCTTAAAAATACAAGAATTTGATACCGTTGCTAGAAGATTTAAATCCTCGACAACGGTGCCAAAAAATTGATGGAACTTTTAATATGCAAGAATTTATGAACCCAGATTTATATATTTATAATGATTTTGTAAAGTCACAATTTCAAACGCAAGTATACGTATCGCTCAAGTAATACAGGGCTCTAGTGGAGTCCCGTTTATCGATCCCACAGGGAAGCGAGGTAAGAGGTCCTTAGTCAAATTCTAATCTACTACAATTAGTCCTTAGTTTGGAATGTCGATTAAAATGATGTTTTATCTAGCAACTACTCCTAAATGCAAGTGTTAAATGTAAAGATAGTAACTATAACTAAATGCAAATATTAATTCTAAAGATAACCCTTTTTGGATTTGAGATATCAAAAACTACTATTCTTATGTAATGAATTGAATAATGTAAAGGAATGAGAT
>NW_018164444.1:37643245-37705411 GCF_001263595.1 Phalaenopsis equestris | reverse complement strand
ACCGGCTCTCACTTCGGAGCTCCCACGTTCCCCTTGCCTGAGGGCTAACATCTCCGCTTCAGTACTCAAACAATAGGACCGAATTGGGGATTTTAGTTTGTCACCCTAAAATCTCCAATTCTACACCCATCAAAGTATATTTCCCTATTTATTTGCACTCAACTCCCGTGAACTTAACCATCCATGGAATTTGAATGTGGTTCCACTTTGTTGAGAATTACACCACTCTTTCGGATCAATGAAATTACAATAAATTTTAACACTACAACATGCCTTTATTGTAATGTAAATAAAGTACAAGAAAAAACCATCACATTTATAATTAAATTCACTTCTAACATGCATCACAAAATCTTAAACATGAATTCTACTCATTACAAGAGAAAAGTAAAATGAAAACAATGACATAATCTTCTCATACCATTATTTCGAAACAAGAAGAGAGAGTAAGAAAAACACATCACAAAGCACGAAGAAAACACAATGTAAAACTTCATTTCATCAAAGCAAATCCACTAGATAAGTGTTTACAAAATCATAAGATAATGAAGAACACAATACTTAGCTTTTTCCGTTTGAAAGAAAGAAGAAAATCTATCCCACAAATTCTCCTGCCGATCCATGCAATGCTAGAACACCTCCTTACAAATTCTTTCAAAATCTCATCTCCAATCTCTCCAAAAGGGTAGAAATCTGCTTTTCTACTCCTATTCTAGAAACCCTAAACTTTATCCACACTTTTCCTAACATTCCTCTCACAAAAATCCCCCTTTTTAACCTAAATTCGTTCTTTTAAAGTGTAGGGATGAAGTTTGAAGAATTGCCACAATAACCCTTTCAAAAAGCGTCCAAATATGTTGAATTTCAGCCCATAACCGCCAAAAGTCGGTCCATGGTTATCCTGGGTGCCGTCGACGGGCTTGAGGGCACCCTCAGTGAGCTTCTCTGTCATTTTTTGGTCTTCTCGGTTAAATCTCATCGTCGGCGCCCTCTTCGCGCCGCCGGCGCGCCGCGAGCAGACTGCGCAGCTCCACCGTTTCGATCCGTTTGGCTCCGTTTTGCCCCCATTTTAGTTGCGTTGTGTTCCTAACAGATAGCCATACGAAATAAGAATGAAAACAACATTCCTTTAAAGTGCGATCTCATTCAAAAATATGCAAGAAGTGTAAAAGAGATTAAGCATCGAAAGACTTATCGAAAGGTGACAGAGCAAAATTTCATTTCTTGCTCGTTTTTGCTCCAAATTGCACCGTTTTTGCATCTTTTTGCTCTAATGACATTAATTAATCATACCTGCTACAAAAAATCAAAAATACCCTTCTTTAAAGTGCAATATCATCAAAAACAGTGTAAAATAGGTATGAAAATCTCAACATATTTTTTTTGGTCAAAATCCCTCAAACTTACTATTACTTGTCCTCAAGTAATTTTAGTACTACATAAAAGTTATGTTCTATTGTAGTAAAGTTTTAATTTAAAAATACTATAAGTTTGATTTAATTAAATATCATATTGAGATTTTCAAAAAAAATTCAAGTAATTAAAATAACTCTGTAGGTACCAGATTATCTAGTCATCAAGTTTAAGATTCTAGTTTTCTATTCATTTCAAGAATGACTATATGTTGTAATATCAAGTCACTTAGAATATAAAAATGATAGGAACTTCATGAGAACACTATTAATAAAAGATGTTAATTTATAAATATAAGTTCAGGAATGTATTTAGGTTTTCCCTCTAGGTAGGTCCAGTGAAGCCAATTTTTGATTAGGCATCACCTCAAACTTCTCCTCACTTTTATATTTTTTTTCTTTCTTTTCTTTTCTTTTTTTCATTTGGATTGTTTTCAATCCTATATATTTTTCTTTTCTTTTCAGGTTAACTTTTAGGATCCTTTTAATCCTTTCTTTTCTTTTTCTTTTTCAAGTGAGAATTAATATATTTGGATAGCCTTTAATTATTTTGAACATCACTATCATCTTCTTAAAGTCAAAACCTTTACCTCTCTTCACCTTATAAATTCATATTAGTTTATGATTTTCATAAAGTCTCATTCTTTTATTCTTACATGAAACTCTAAAATTATTAACACTTCAAAAATACAATTTCCTTTACTTTAAATAGAAAACATAGTCTAATCCTATCATACTAAATATATTTTAACTTTAGAATTTACCTTTATTATTAAAAACATTTTACTTAAATTTATCATAATATTTATAAATGTAAGTATAGTCATTTAAAGTTAAATCTTAATATCTCAGGTCATGTTAAATTAATTTTAAAAATATTGTTAATCAAGGACAGATAAAAAATAGTTTACTTCTTTTTTTAAAAAAGAAATTTTCTTCCCCCCAAACTTAAGTTTTTAAGTAATTTAAAAATGTTTTAGTACAAAATTGAGTTGGTGTTTCCCCATATTTAAAAGTAGCACACAATTCCAGAAAACTAGTAAGGTGTAAATTAGGATCTTCAGATGCCTTGCTCCATTCAAGATGTCTTTAAACCGATCTCAAATAATGAGAATAGGATGTCTTGCTCCATTTAAGGTGGTTTTATACCTATCTCAAAGATTTTTTATACCTATCTCATTATACCTATCTCAAAGATTTGGGTAGAGAATCAGATGACTTACTCCATTGAAGGTGGCTTTAGACCAATCTCAATGGATGAGAATAGGATGCCTTGATCTATTTAAGGTGGCCTTATACCTATCTCAAAGACTTATGTAGTGAATCAGAGGCCTTACTCCATTTAAGGTGGCCTTAGATCGATCTCGAAGGATGAGAATATGATGTCTTACTCCATTTAAGGTGGTCTTATACATATATCAAAGATTTGTGTAGAGAATCATATGCCTTAATCCATTTAAGTTGGCCTTAGACCGATCTCGAAGGATGGGAATATGATGCCTCACTCCATTTAAGGTGGCCTTATACCTATATCAAAGATTTGAATAGAGAATCAGATGCCTTACTTCTTTCAAGGTGGTTTTAGACTGATCTCAAAAGATAGGAATAGGATGTCTTGCTCCATTTAAGGTGGTCTTATATCTATCTCAAAGATTTTGTATAGAATCAGATGCCCTAAAGATGGGAATAGGATGCCTTAATCCATTTAAGGTGGCCTTAGATAGCTCTCGAAAAATGAGAATATGATGCCTTGCTCTATTTAAGGTCATTTTTTACCTATCTTGAAGATTTGTCATATCGAGAAGGAAAGCTCTGGACTCACATACAATCGAAGATGTAACAAACGACATTGAGAAGGAAAGCTCAGGGACTCACATCCAACCTAAGAGGTAGCAGAAAGATAATCATAAATTAGGTACTGACACTGAGAAAATTGTGAGAAGAGTGTAGAGAATTTGTGGTGTTTAGTTTATGAATATGTGGAATGTGAAGATTGACAGTGGTGCAAAAAGATTTGTGGGATTTTTTTGAGGAGTGTTAAACTATTTGGGGGATTGTGAAAAGATTCATGTAGACAGTGGGAACGAGAGTGCAAAGTGTGGAACCTCAAATTCGAGATGAATCAGTTTATCATTTTTATCACTTTTCTTATGTTATTTTCATAATCATTTTTTTATTAGGATATGTTTTTAGATTTAATTTTCATCAATTAACCTTTTATTTTTTAATTTAGTATTATTATTAGACTTTCTTTATATCGTTCTTTGTTTGTTATAATTTGGGGCCAACGTATAATCCTGCGGCTTTTCATCAATCACACAAAATGTCAATTCAACAAATATGCTGAAATCTTGAAAGAAACTTCGTTAATTCTGCTTCAAATATGTAGCAAAGTTGATTGTATGTTGAAACTATCAAGATTAAACAGCATTGCTGAGTACATCTGAAACATCATATATTATATCTACTACTCTAATACAATACAAAAGAGTGCCAACTTTCTATCTGTATGTCTATCCATCCCGTGGGGTAAGCTAGTGATCAAGCTAACCTTCTAAGCCATGCTTCGCATGCACTTACAGGTACAGGTATTTCACAACTCAAATGATTGTAGTTCTTCCAGTTATAGATCTGGTTGGAATTAATATGGTATCTTATTTTCATCAATTTTTTGCAATGTAATCGAGACCCTGCGGCGTGGCACTCCAAGAATGCAGTGTTTCGCCAAGTCTGCTCCATTTCCTTTTAGAATCAGTACTGAATTAACCGATGGTGGAATGACAACTAAACCTCTAAAATCATCAGGTTCAACCATATATATCACTTTTTCAAATAGGATGTTGCTCTTACTCATTAAAGATACTGTGCAAAAAGGTCTAGCAAAATTGTGATGATAAATGTGGGGAGGTATGCAGTCCCCTTCCTCATAGATTTTGATGATGCAACTGTTTGGGATGCAATCTACTGGTAGTACACTCCATCTAACCATTCTCTTAATCATTCTTTTTATCGTGGATGGCAGTGGATCTACCTCATCATACCGTAAGATGCTGGGGGGGGTCCCTAGCTTGTACTTGACAAAGTTGTAACAGCAGCCACATTGGATGGTGATCCTATCTTTTTCATGCATCCATTTCTGTGGCTTAGCATAGGTCTTCTTCTTTAGTAATCCAGCCCAGCCTCTGTCTCTGAGATAAAAAACGCAATCCAAAATCTTTCTTTCATCATTTTTTAAGAATACTCTAGTGTGTTGTTCCAATCCTTCTAGGATATTAACGAACTTTCCTTGAATTTCCTTATAGTATTCAAACTCTTGTTGTTGGACCCGACGTATATTCTCAAGCTCGGATCTGGGTATCATCTACAACTATTGGGGCTACACTTCTGAATGAATCTCTGAAGGAATCCAAGATGGTCTCGGCTCTACAAATTTTGGAATGTATGGCTCAACATCTGGGTGCTCAGCACTCCTGAACCTCATGTTGGCAGCTGTATATTCTTCGAACATCCTGTACCTCTCTAAGTAGAGGATGTTACATTCAGGGCATATTGTGAAGGCTCTAGTTGACAGTGTCTTCTTTGGGATTTTTGCATTAAACATGGGGCATCCCACACAAAGCTCATCGGGGATCCCTGAAGATTTATGCTCTGTAAATGTCTCTGGCTCGTCCTTTGTAATCGGCGGACTAGTGGAAGTTTCTTTCAAGTTTGGACCACAGACCTCCTCTTCATGAATTGAACATAATCCACTAGTGTCTTCCTTAGCATGTCACTTCTCCAAGATAACCAAAGCTATGTGTTTACACCTGTTAGCATTTTTGCACTCCATCCTTTTTAAATGCGCATCTGGAACCCTTTCTTCATTAGCACCGGCCAAGTCTCCTGTCAGCCTACTGATCATAGACTGGAATTGGCTAGTTCCCTCCATCGAGTAATGTATTCCTTCAGCTTTCTTCTTCTCAAGTGAGGAGTCTTCCCTGACACTGATTCTAAATAGTGGTTGTAGTTCTTTTGCTTATTGGCGGCTGACTATACTCATGAGGAGGCCTTCGTAGTCTACATTGACTTGACCGTAGTCCAAGTCAAAATTTACAACGCCGCCCTATGCTGCCTTCTCCTTATCAAGTGCAAGATTTAAGCTATCTTTGAAAGCAAAGATCAACCTCTAGTCTGACATTCTTCTACAAAGAATAGAGGAAACGACAAAGTGTTGATACTTTGCACTAGTAAGAACAAAAATAAATTATCATTAAGCAAATTTTAAATTTTACACGCTCAAATATTTTATTTAACTTAATTTAATGAAATTCAAAATTAATAGATAATTTCAAAAGTGCAAAATTTAAATTTAATTTTATTAAAATTGATCATATTTCAAAATTTAGGACCTAGTCACAGATGCTGGCCAAATAGCCATCCCCAGAATAAGTATCACTTTTAAAAATTCATCTCGGAGGGCATCACGTTGTATAGTATTTCTTCAAATAACGCCCACTGACCAGTAGCATGGGCCTTTCATCTTGGAAATCCATTAACAGGTAGGACCCTCCGGAAAAGTCCTTCTCCATGACAAATGGTTCCTCTCAAGTTGGTTAAAAATTTAGGCCTATTCTTTGGTGTGCAAGGATAGGTCTCCTAAGAATGAGTATGAGTTCTTTGATATTGAATGACCTTAGGCGGACCAATTTATTGTGAGGTTGGATGATCTTCGCTTAGTAGACCTCTAGATTGTGTTGTGCTTCTAAACATTTTCCTTCGAGGCTTTCCAATTTTGTAAGTCTGAGTTTGACATTGTCTTTAACTGTGATTTAGTTAGTGATGGAAACTTTGAGAAACAGTAGCTGAACTTCCAGTGGAAGTATGGGTTTAGACCCATACACGAGCACATATAGTGTACATTGAGTAGGAGTTCTGAACATTGTCCACTAGGCCCACAAAGCTTCTAACAATTTCTTGTGCCATCCCTTCTCATTTTCGTCCAATGTTTTCTTTAAAGTTGGAACAAGCGCCTTATTGAAGGCCTTGACTAGTTCATTTGCTTTGGGGTAATAAATCGTAGAGTATCTCCAATCTATCCCAAGCTGCTTGTGAAAATTGTTGATCTTGGTGCTCTTGAATGCTAACCTGTTGTCGGAAATAACTTTGCGCGGAACGCCGAAACGATAGATAATTTGACTTTTGAAAAACTGCAGAATGTGATGCACTATAACCTCTCATAATGTCATTACCTTTGCCCACTTGGAGAACTAATCCATATCTATGAGAATGAATCTATGTCTTTTAGAAGATGGAGGGTCTATCTGACCTACTATATCCATGCCCCTAACACTCTAATGGCCACGAGGCAATGGTTGGGTGTAGCACATTCAGAAGTTGGTGCAAGAACTCTCCATGCAGGCAGTTGACACAGGTGACACTTTCTAGCTATATCCATGCAACCTAATATCATTGCTGGCCAATAATATTTGGTCTCTTAATTTTCATCTTCATCTTTGGCCCTGACTGGTGAGCACTGATCCCCAATTACTATTTTTGTGCACAGTATAACAATTTCTTTGATGATATTTTTCACTTATGTTTCCTTACATAGCAACAAAACCAAAAACTTAATCATGAGAAAATAAGAATTTAATTTTTTAATTTATATTTATATATATATTGAGATACTATGCAAGTATACGTATCATTATCAAGTAGTAGAGGACTTTGTGATGAAGACTTGAATATCGAACCCACGGGAAAAATTTACACTATGCACTATTGATCAACAAACTTTCTATTTCAAAAAGACAATTACTTAAACAAAAGATATTTTTTTAGTAATTAAAATTTAAATTTTTCTGGTATTTTTTAGCTTTTTACAAATAAGTATTAACTTCTAAAGATAACTTGAGTTTATATAAAAGAAAAGCACTTAATATGAAAATATTCTTTTCTTATCATGAATCAGAAATAAGTATAGGATTTCTGTTGTGGAAGTATGCAAATTGTGTTGTGCAAATTGTGTTGTGCCAAATAGATTTAAGTATGATTTAAGGATCAGTTTGGGAATTGAGATCGAGGGTATATTGATTAAAGTCAGTTATGTCATCACTAGAGACAGTTAAAATGTAGCTAAAATAGTAATCGTTATAATCAAAAGACCCCGGAGGGGAAAAAAGATAATCATACATGGTTAGGGGTTCAAGGATTTTCTCTCCCGAATCTAAGACAACCAATCTAACAAAGGTAGCCCCTATCCTACCCCTTGCATTATCGGTCTGCACAATCACGTCCTTCTTCTTGTCCAGTTGCGGTGGCTTTTTCGGTTAAATTTCCAAATTGGGAATGACAGTTGTAGACTTTGAGCAGCGGCTTGTGCTGAACTGGTTTGAATCTGATTGAGTATCTTCTTGGATGATCTACTCCAAATTATGCTCCATCCACCTTTGTCTAAATAAGGATTTATTTTAGTGGTTGGCTTGGGAAAAATCATATTTACAGATCCTCTTTCAAGTTCTTTTAAATATTCTTTTTGGATTGTTATATTCTCGTCTTTAAGATTCCTCTCGAGCTAATCCTTAAAACTGAAATAGCCCTCTATGGTATGTCCAAGTAGCCTCTAGTAAGGACAATAGTTATGGTGATCCTTCTTATCAACTTCATTTGGTTTCTTTGGCTCGAGCAATCTAAAAATGGACCTCTTCATCAAACTCTTGAACATCTTTGGCATGGTTTCATTTTTGAAGGAGTATGTTCTCTTCATCCGCTGTGCGATTGTTGGACTCTATGTGCTATCTATAATGTAAGTCCTCTACTGCTGCTGGCTGGATTGACCATAATGCTGAGTAGGCTGACGTTGGGGTTGGCCATGCTGTTACGACTTCTGGTTACCCTGATGGGACTGCTCAACTGAAATCTTTATTGGCTGCTTTCTTTTGTCAACTGTTGTCACTATCCTAAACCTCTTCTTGAATATCTTGGTTGTTCTAGACTTCTCTGTCTTTTCCTGAGATTCCATATGCTTTACTTCCTCTCACAAGTTGCTAGCCTTGCTGAGTAACTTTTTGAACGACTTGATTGTGAGTCCCTTAAGCATGAAAGCCACTGGCCCATGTATGCTCTTGAGTACAATGTTAATTGCATGATATTTATGTAGCTGAGGTTTACATTTTATGCTTAAGTTTCTCTACCTCAAGATAAAATCCACCAAGGTCTCCTTGTACTTCTGCCACTCAACTATAAGATTTCCTATTGTAACATAGTGTTGCGCTCCAGCAAATATTTTAAAAAACAACTGGTCCAACTCGGCAAACGTTTTCACTGATCTATTGGGTAGCTTAGCATACTAATCAAATGCAATCCCTAATAAGCTGCTGATAAACTGACAGAACAAAAGTTCGTTATTACCTCCAGTGTCGCAACAACTGGCTCAAAATTGTGTTATATATTGACGAAGATTTTCGGTGAAGTTTGGTGACACAAAGCCTTTAGGGTAGGGTATGACATCGAACTCCTCTGGGTAAGGTCTACCATTTAAAATTGATGCACCACCCTTAAACTGGGCTAAGGCCTCCCGAACATGCTGTTCAACCAACTGTTTGATATCCTTCCCAGGTATTACACTCTGGGAGGAATCTTTCTTCTGTTGATCGTCTATGTTAGCGGAGGCAACTTTGCTGCTTTTGTCTATAATGTGAACAATCTCTGAGTGATTCACCTTTGGAGAAGCTGACTGTTGTGACTGGGATCATCCATGCATTGTAGCAATGACGACCATGATGGCGGCCATCTCTTCCTTTCTTTTCTTCATTTGGCTGATCTATTCGTCTCTTAACAAAATAGCCCTATGCAAGTCATCTGCGACGTTCCCTTCAACAAGTGGTTGGGCTTCACACTCAGATGTCGCAGCTCTAGACTTGATGACATTAATATCCATAAATTCCTCATTGAGGTAATCAATAAAGTCAAAATCTTCATCATTGATAGTCAGCCCACGTTCTCTGACCGATTTGAAAATATTAGCTCTAAGCTTTTCAACTTTTTCTTCAATAATCCTTTCCTGAATTATCTTGAGATTTGGAGGACTCTCTTGAGCATCCTCCCTCCGCACATCGAACTTGGTAGCAATAGCTACAATAACATTCAATACTTTGGACCATTGCTTCATTCAATAAACTCACCATGCAGGCTCATTAAACGGTACTGGTGCGATAACCTTAGACATCCATACCTTTTTCTTTGACGGTGATGCCTTGAGATGGAGTGCCTCGGTAGAGGCATCAGTGCATCGAAGAGAGGCATGCTCCACGCAGTGCAAACCAAGTACATCATCGGGAAACTTCTTCCCCTTATCTTTCTAAGAACATCCTTATGAACAACAACATGTAGTATTCTAGGACCTAGACGTGACTTGGCCGGTGAACATTCTACATGCCCTGGAACAACGACGGTGGTATTTGAAGCGGTGCTAACTCGGCTTCCTAAGAGGAATCTAATAGAAATATGAGTTGATGGAACCTTAATTGATCTTTGGGACTAACGGGAAAATCTGACATCTTTCATAATCTCTTTCTTCATTCGGGGTGATACTGCGTATCCTACCTGTTTGAGTAATTCACCAACTGAACACTCTTCTTTAGCAGCCAATCTTTCAAATACTTTACAAACTCTGTTGATAGGAGGGGGCTTTTCCCTTTCCTCCCATGACCATGAGGTGATGGTAGAGCAGCACCAATGTTATGAATGCTCTCATATCTAGTGGTATCTATCAGTGAATGAAACCTACTCCCTCAAAGGATAGGAGAGGTCTCAGGCAGTTCGAGTTCCTCCTAGTTAGGAATCTTATCAATAGACGCCATCTCTATAATCATGGCCTTAACGGTCCTCTGAACACTTGATCCTGACTGTTTATATGCAACAATATAACAATGACTTTAATTATATTTTTTACTTATATTTCCTTACTTTACAACAGAACCAAAAACTTGATCCTGAATAAAATAAGAATTTAACTCTTTAATTTATATATATTAGGATACTACGCAGGTATACATATCATTATCAAGTAATAAAGGACTTTTTGATTAAAACCTGAATATCGAACCCACATGGTAATTATGCAATCTGCAATATTGAACAACAAACTTTCTATTCTAAAAAGACTACTACCTAAACTATATAAATTTTCTTAATAAGTAAAATTCAATTATTTTTGGTATTTTGATATTTTTACAAAACAATAACAACTAAATAAGATAACTTGAGTTTATGTAAAAGAAAATCACTTGATATGAAAATATCTTTCTCTGTTTCTTGAATCAAGAATAAGTATAGGAATTCTGTTGTGGAAGTATGCTAATTGTGTTGTACCAAATAGGAGCAATTATATTGTTTACCCTTACTAGAGATGCTATAAAGAATATTGGTTAATCTAAAGTTTGAATAGTTCTGAAGACCGGCTAGGCAGGGAAGATACCAGCTTTCACTGTAGAGTTCCCTCGATTCCCTCCACCTGAGGGCTAACATCTCGTATCAGAACCTAAAATAATAAACCAAGTTGGGGAAAAAAAACTCATGTGATTCATTCCAATTATTGACTGAGATAAAACCATCCCGATTCTTACATGTTCTCGCAACAAATTTTAACATCTAGATGGGCCAGATCAAGAAGTAAATGAAGTACATGGAGTTAAATCATCACAACTTCTTCCAACATTAAAGATTAATACTCTCCACAACTTTCATTCAACACTTTAATTACTTATCATTTTAAGGAGAAAGATAGAGAAAACTACTCAGAATACATGGAGAAAACAAAACCACACTTTCGTTTAAAAGTAGAAATCATTGTCAAACCAATAAGAAATCACAATTAAAACAAAAAGTAGTTTAAAAACAAAAGATAAAAAGTTATCTCAAATCATCCACCAAACTCTTGAAGTTTATTTGAATCTCTTCTCTTTTACACCACTCTCAAAATAAACTAAAAATAAAAAGGATAAAGTAAATTTGTGTGGTGCCTGAAAATCTCTCCAAAACTATCCCTCAAAAGTCCTTAGAACTCCTCCTCTTCAAGCTCTTTTCAAAACTTTCAAGCACCCCTTTCAAATGTCTCAACTTCCTTCTTTTATAAATTTTGCAAGATGTGCCTTGGAAATTCTTCAAAATGTGTCCAAATTTGATGTATTCTCCATGGGATGCCTCCTTTCACAAGTCTTTTTAATAATATTTTCGTTCCTAGTGGTCATAACCACCTTATTTAGCTAATAGGTGCCTCAAATGTCTCTTCAAAATTCGAACAAATGAAGAAAATCGCCAAATAACTGCCTCTGGCGCTTAAGCTCAAGGCCTCTAGTGCTTAAGCACGACCTTCTTTGTTTCACCGGTGCTTAAGCGCAGGATCTGACGCTTAGGCATCGAAACACTTTGACACAAATTTCACATTTTTGCTCCAAATTTGATCCTTTTTCACTCTTTTTAGCATTTTTCAACTTTTTTACTTGTACCTAAAAAAAACACATAAATACCTTCTATTAAAGCGCAATATCTAAAAAATAGGTATAAAAATGCGTCTAAAAACACTATATATTTTAGGTGTATCAAAATAACCCAAACTTAAAATGTTACTTGTCCTCAAGTGACACTTCAATCTTTAAAAACTAAATAAGTATAATATGTATATAAGTTTCTTTAGCAGTTTCTAAAATTTAGATGTAAGAATATAGTAGTCCAATTTATAAAAAAATATTCAGTAAATGAGACCAACTTAAAGTTCAGAAAATTTTAATGTTAAGAAGGATGAAAATATGTGTTCCTATCTAATTCAGAAATATTGTAGATTCTCCAAGTTTAGAATTTAGTCCTTTTATTATCTCCACTTAAAAAAAAATTATTAAGAATAATTTTACTTACTATATTATATCCTTAAGCTTAAGAGTTTCTCAAGTTTTATACTTTAAAAGATCAAATGTGGAACCAATTTTTGATTAGACCCTAATCCTCAAGCTTCTCCTCCCTTACTTTCCTTTTCTTTTTCTTTTTCTTTTTCTTTTTCACGCAATGATTACTATATCTAGATAAGCCTTTAAAGATTTTGAATTCAACTTCTTCTTCCCTAAAACAAAGTCCTCATATAATCTTTTACTTAAAAATGTAATACTAGTTTTGAAAATTATTTTCAACAAAAGAAATTTAAGTATTAAAAATAAAAGTTTAAATTTCTAAATTTTTCAAAAATACAATTTTTCTTACTAAAGATAGTTACACTATATTTAACATTTTCTACACTAAAAATTTTTAACTGAAAGTTTTTCTTCATTACTCAGAATTTTAAATAAATTTTCTTACTCATTTCTAAAATTAAATTTTACTTCTCTAGTATAACTTCATATACATAATCATTTTTCTTTTCAAACCAAATTTACTTGTAGCACATTTGAGAATAAATAAAATAAGTTTTGAAAATGTTTTTCATCCCCCCCCCCCCCCCCCCTCAACCCTCACCACTTCCCCGAATGAAAATTTGAAATAACATGCTTACAGGAATTTTTATATTATAATTATACAAGCATAAAACTAAAAACAGGAGTAAAATTTATTTTTAATTAATTTTCTATTATTTTCATTTCAATTCAACATGTGGAGATTCAGTAGACTTCTAAGTAGTGAGTACAAACATAAAAACAAACTAACACGCTAATTTTGATTTTCAGTCTTAACATAAAAACAAACACACTAACATGATAAAAGAAAAATACAGGGTAGCAGCTTTCGGAAATTAAAGTTTATAACTAAAGTTAGCAAGATTTCCAACTTTTCACAAGACATAGAATCAAGTTCAATCCTTGACTAACTAACACAGTAATCACACACATCAACAATTACTACCCTAGAATTTTAAAACAAACTACTAACAAAACACAACATCACAATACAATTAAATAAAATAAAAGTCTCACACATCACAAGGTCCAAAAAAATTCACAAATGCAAACGTAAAAAGTCAAAACCACATAAAAACACATCACATCACATATCTTAAGTTCCAAACATAACAATAAACAACACATCACAAATCTCAAGTCCAAAGCACATAGTCTAACACATATTACAAACATAAAAATAAATCATTCAGTCCTCCTCTTCATCATCTTCAAAATCACTCTATTCCAGACATTTGTAGGCTCATATTTAGGGTATCTAGGATATGGAGGAAATTGCACTCTTGGGTTACCCCTAATGAGATTCTCCAGAGATGAATGAAATTTCTCTTCATAATCACTTTTTCTTATATTGTACCCATCAATGTGGTCTGCAAATTTTTCTAAATTTCTTACCTTATCGGCGGTTTAGTTGATATTATTCATAATCTTCTATAATAATTGAGTTTGAGTTTCTGTAGACTCACTTCTAGAAGTAGATGGTCTTGAGGTAGTTGGTCTAGAAGTAGAAGTAGCAGAGGTAGAAGCAGCAAAAGTCTCCATTCCATAACTACTTGAAAATCCTCCACTCCAGCCAAAAATAGAATGCTCAGAATATGACTTCACATTAACACTATTAATTGGCTTCAAAGGCAACAGTACTTCCTCCCAACTATCATATCTCACTCAAGCCTGCTCACATAAAGAAAAGATCAAGGAAGCAAATCCCAGACCTGCATTAGTAGCGGTAGTGGCTGAACTGATGATAGTCTGATAAATCAAACCTCCTATGTTGATGAGCTTGCTTTCCTGAATATAATAGGTAATAGACGGACTGAAATAAAATAGTGTCATGCCTTCAAAGGTGCACTTAACTTTGATGTGGCATAGTTGACTCTCCTCTCATTTGTGATCTTCCAGAGTCCTCTTCCAACAGTCAAATAGAAAATAATCTCATCTAGCTCTGTCTCAGTAGGACTATAGTTTGCATAAAAACATAATGTCTCAGGTGAAAAATGGTAAAATATATTGATTACCTCAGGTAAAAAAGTTACCAATTGTCCTCGAACCATGACGCGATCTTCTTCAGCTTCTGGGAGGTTTTCATAAAACTCCCGAACTACAGAAATAACTGCCACAACAGAAAAACAACAAAATCGTTCCCACTATCAGCAAATGATCAAATTTTCTACAGATCCACCTGGTTTTTTGAAACACCGCTCATGGATAAGCTTTCGTGATTGCAAAGCATCACTATACCTATCTTGAGCTTTTGAACTCACAAATTTGCTCGAATTAAAATGGTTCTTTCCTTTACTCCTCTTCATTCTTTGTGTCATTCTACAATTTCATAAAATTCCACAATAACTTCAAAAAAAAGTCTAAACTGCTAAACTAAACTTCTAAAAGTTTAAACTACACTTCCTATGCAATTTCCATAGATTTTTTCTCATTTTTCACCATGACTATTGAATTTTTGACTTCTTCAAAATGTACTCAAAATACATGGTGAAAATGCAAAATTTTAACATAGAAGTAAAGCTCTTACCTTAAGAAATCCGAATCTAGCAAAGTTTGCTTAACTCCACTAAGAAATCTCCACTTAATGGCTTGCCCTAGCTCTCCAAATTTCAAACTTGAGAGAAAGAAGATGACTGAGAGGGTGAAAAGGGCAATTTTTGGGTTTAATTTTCACTTTTAACTGTTTGCAAATTGGTTTTCGTGAACCGGTGCTTAAGCGCAGGTAAGTGGTGCTTAGGCGCCTGCGTCTCGGGTTACATCGCGCTTAAGCATGAGAATGTGGCGCTTAGGCGCCAGTCCACGATTTTTGAGATTTTTAAATTTAAATAAAATTCACTATTAGCCTAAGTATACCACCCCTAAAGGGTCTTATATCACTTAAATGACTACTTTCATCTCCTACAACTCTCCTCTCTTTTAAAATTCTCTCTATAATTCAATTCAATTCAATTCGAGACAAAAATAACATGAATTTTCACAAAAACGAACATATACATTCATTCACAAACTAGTACAAGGACATATAACACTTAATTCTCACTCCAAATAATCTTAAATAAAAAATCTTCTAATTACAAACACTTAACAAACTTAAACAATTAGACACATAAAAGTCATAAACACTAAAAATAAACACTAACACGTAAACACAATGACTCCTAACAAACAAACTCAAACACATTACTTAATTCCACTCTTCATTTGATGGGACAAACTCTGGTCTTTCTTTAGACTTTCCTTGGGTAATCGAAATATAAATTTGATAAAATGGACGGTGGTGACGAGCTCTGATACTATCTTCTTCAATCCATTTCTATTTCAGATACATCTCCTTATCTGCTTCCTCTATATAACTAGTACGAATAAATTGCATTTTCAATTTTCATCTAATAAGCTCAACATGTGCATGAATCTCAATTACCTTGGTCTCCAGTAAAGTCATGATAGTCTCAATTTTGTTGATCTTTCCTGATATTCTTTCGATACTAACAGCTAAAAAATCATTGTACATTTCTTGTCCACTTTGACTAATGAATTTCTTACTCATAGTCTCTTCATTCTTCTTCATATCCATCTCCCATGAAAACATCTTTTCAAAATATCTCTCTCATATAGACTTTAGGGCTGAAAATGATCTGGGGTAAAATTCCTTCATAAAACCCTTCTATTTATAGGCTTAAATCCTTCTAATAACTCCTAGACACATCTTGGAACTTTTTTGGCATGTTTTTATAAACAAATTGGCGGTTAAACCTTCTAGAATCTTAATTTAGCACATGTGTTTAAACTATCGCGCTTAAGCGCCAGTGCATATTTTTGCACTAGTCAACTTAACATCCAAATTCTCATTCTATTTTTTCATCTGTCAACTTAACATCTAAATTCTTATTCTAACATGTCTAGGTTATTAAACAAAATCTTAAAATCAATACTAACATATAATAGTCTCAAAAATACTATCCCAATTTTCTTAATCACACAAAAAACAACAAATAAAGCAAAAACACACTAATAATTATGGGTTGCCTCCTATTAAACAAAATCTTAAAATCAATACTAACATATAATAGTCTCAAAAATACTATCCCAATTTTCTTAATCACACAAAAAACAACAAATAAAGCAAAAACACACTAATAATTATGGGTTGCCTCCCACAATGCGCTTGGTTTTACATAGCCCGATGTAACCAGTGTTTATTCTGGCTGACCCAACATCATTCGATTGTTAAATTTATACTGATCTACTATAAACTAAGGTTTCATTCTATGTTCATTCACTTTAAACACTTTATCAGTTTTAGGATCTTTAATATCCACAGCTCCATAAGGATCAACTTTAATCACAATAAATGGGCCCATCAACCTGGACTTACAAGTTTGCCTGAAAATATTCTTAACCTTGCATTATATAGCAAAACTTGTTGTCCTGGCTGAAAATTTTTTGTAAGCACTCTCACAAGATTCATTCCTTATCTCTTCAAGCTCATTTAATTGCAATAATCTTTTTCTCACCAGCATCTTTTAAATTATAATTGAGCTCTTTAATCGCCCAATATGATTTAAGCTCAAGTTCAACTGGAAAGTGACAAGCTTTCCCAAATATTAACCTATATGGGGACATTCCTATAAGAGTTCTATATACAGTCCTATAAGCCCACAGTCCTATAACAAGTCTGACTAACCAATCCATTTTTGTTGGATTTACAGATAAAATGCATATTTTTTAGTTACATATACCTTTTAGTTTTTCGATTGGATAATTTAGCCAAACCACTTATTTGAGGATGATAAGTAGTAGCAATTCTATGATTTATATGATATTTCTTTAATAATTTTATGATATTTCTTTAATAATTTCTCCATTATTGCATTTCTAAAATGAATTTTCCTGTCAGTTATGATCACTCTTGGCATCCCAAATCTAGAAAATATGTTTGTTTTTAAGAACTTTACAACACTTTGAGCTTCACATCAAGGTAAGGCTACAACTTCTATCTATTTGGATACATAGTCCACTGCTAACAGTATATATAAATTCTCGAAAGATGGTATAAATGGTCCCATGAAATCTAATCCTCGAACATCAAATATTTTAACTTCTAGCATATAATTGAGGGGCATCTCATTTCTTCTAGAAATATTGCCTACCCGTTGACATCTATCACAAGTTTTAATATAAGCATTAATATCTCTAAAGATAATAGGCCAATAAAATCCAGATTGTAAAATTTTGTATGTTGTTTTATCAACACCAAAATGTCTCCCAAAATCAAAATTACTACATTTTTGGATAATTTCATAAGTCTCTTCTAAAGGTACACATCTTCGAATAATCAGATCATTTCCTTGTTCATATAAAAATGGGTCATCCAAAAAATAAGTCTAACCTTCATAAATAAATTTCCTCTTTTGTTGGTATGTCATTCCATAGGGTATAATATCACTAACAAAAAAGTTCACAATGTCGGCATACAACGGAATATGCCACTCATTAATTTTGAACTGTTTTTTGTCTAGAAATTGTTTGTTAATTTCTTTTTCAAAATAGAGTGGTTTTTCTAACTCAAGCCTGGACAAATGATCAACAATTTGATTTTCAGTTCCCTTTCGATCTAGTATTGTAAAATCAAATTCTTGCAAAAGAAGAATCAATCTTATAAATCTAGGTTTAGCATCCTTCTTTTTCATTAGATATTTAATAGCAGAATCATCTGTATGCACTGCGCAATGAGTTTCAATTAAATATGATCTAAATTTATCAAAGGCATATACTATTATTAATAACTCTTTTTCAGTTATTGTATAATTAATTTGGGTTTCATTAAGAGTTTTACTAGCATAGTAAATTACTTTAAAATTTTTATCATATCTTTATCCTAAAATAACTCAAACAGCATAATCACAAGCATCACACATCATTTCAAAAGGTTTTTCCCAATCTAGTGAAATTATAATATGTGCAGTGACAAATTTTTCTTTTAATAACTCAAAAGCTTTTAGGCAGCCTTCATCAAATTTAAAAATTGCATCTTTCTCCGGTAAATGGCATAAAGGCTTAGCAATTTTTGAATAGTCTTTATTATATCGCTTGTAGAATTCAGCATGTCATTAAAAACTCATAATTTCCCTTATATTTGTTGGATAAGGTAAATTAGCGATCACTTGAATTTTAGCATGATCTACTTCCATACCATTTTCTGACATTGTATGTCCTAATACAAGTCCTCCTACTACCATAAATTAAGATTTTTCCCAATTAAGGACTAAATTAGTTTCTTCACAGCGCTTAAGAAGTTTTGATAAATGTTTTAAACCTGAGTCAAATGAAGTTCCAAATACTGAAAAATCGTCCATAAATACTTCAATTCAATTTTCAATTAAATCACAAAAAAATTATCATCATACTTAAACCTGAGTCAAATGAAGTTCCAAATACTGAAAAATCGTCCATAAATACTTCAATTCAATTTTCAATTAAATCACAAAAAAATTATCATCATACATCTTTGAAATGTAACGAGGGCATTATTCTAAAATCAAATGTACCATACGGACTGGCAAAAGTTATTTTCTCTTGATCCTCATGAGTTATTTGAATTTGGTGATAACCGGTATATCCATCCAAAAAATAAAAGTATTTATGCCTAGCTAGTCTATCCAGTATTTAATCTAGAAAGGGTAGTGGAAAATGATCTTTCCTAGTGACAAGATTTAATTTTTTTATAATCAATGCATATTTGGCACTCTGTGACTTGTCTAGTAGGTATTAACTCATTATGTTCATTCACAACCACAATTACTCCTCTTTTCTTAGGAACACAGAGAATTGGACTAACCCATGCACTATCTGTAATAGGGTAGATAATTCCAGCCTCTAACCAAAGGGCAAAACCAAAGGGCATTATTCTAAAAGCAAATGTACTATACAGACTGCAAAAGTTATTTTCTCTTGATCCTAATGAGTTATTTGTATTTGCAAGATACTTCATTGATCTTAAAATGTTAAAAGTAACAGTTTTATCATTGATGCGCATTGTTAATTCCCCTTTTTGCACATCTTTCATTACTATTCCTGTGGCTAGGAAAGTTATCCCCAAAATGATAGGTATCTCTTTATCTTCTTTCATATCTTGTACAATGAAATCAACATGAAAGATAAATTGATCCACTTTCACTAGGACATCTTCTATAACTCTTTTAGAGTACGTTATCGAACGACCTGCTAACTGCAGAGTTACAGTATTTGGGGTTATTTCTCCTAATTCCAATCTTTTAAATAATGATAATGGCATAAGGTTAATGTCTGCACCTAAATTGCATAAAGTTTTCCCGTAAACTTTGTCTCATATCGCACATAAAATTGTAAAGTTACCACGATCTTTAAGTTTTTAAGGAAGCTTTTTCTAAATAATAACACTGCACTCCTCACTAAGTATAATAGTCTCATTATCTTAAAAATTCCTTTTTCTGTTGAGAATATCCTTCATAAACTTTACATAGCTAGGCATCTATTTTAAGGCTTCAGCAAATGGAATATTAATTATAAGCTTCTTAAAAATCTCCAAAAATTTTCAAAATTTCTTATCCAATTTTTATTGACGAAGTCTCTAAGGAAATGGAGGTGGTGTTTTTTCTAAGTTAACTTTAAGTGAAGAAATAGGTCTTTCAGGTTCTTTTGTAGCGTCCTCTTTTGATTCTTCAATTTCTTCTCTCTCTACTTTAGTTTCTTTTTGAACCCTACCTTCCAGCTCTCTTTTGCTTCTAAGTTGAACGGCTTTTACTTGCTCTTTATTCTGGTCTTTCGGATTTGTTTTAGTATTACTAGGAAGTGTTCCTTAGGATCTATTACTTAATGAATTTGTGATTTATCCAAGTTGATTCTCAATATTTCTAATTGTAGCTCCTTGACTTTGTAACTGATTTCCCATTTGTAACACCACTTCTTCTATAGATAATTTCTTCTCCTTAAATGGTGCATTATTGTCAAAACCTGGAGGATATGTAGATTTATAATTATTATTCCATTGGCTATTCCAATTTCCCAATGGGTTTACTTGATTGTTCCCCCATGGTTGATTACTATCACCCGTAATATTATTCCAATTGAGTTTGGGATGGTTCTTCAAACTTGGGTTATAATAATTTGAATATGGGTTATTTTGGTTGTTATTTATGACATTAAAATTTTCTAATGATGCTTGATAATTTACCATTTGGCCTAATGAATTTCTTCAATCATGGAGATTAGTTGAGAAAAATTCATTTCAAATTTGTCTAACTTCCTTGACATTGCAACAACTTGATTTGCTAACATGGCAAGAAAATCAGTTTCATGAACATTAGCTACATTCTTAAGATAAACCCTTTCAGAAGGCCATTGAAAATTATTTGTACCCATTTCTTTAATTAAAGCATAAGCATCATTAAATGGTTTTGACGTCAATGAAGATAATGGATATAAGAGATCCAACTAATCCATTATAAAAATTTAAATTATTAACCAATCAGGTATTTCATAGTGTGGACACTTTTTTAAGAGTTCTTTAAATCATTCTCAAGCTTCATAAATAGATTCTCCTTCAAACTGATTAAGAGATATAATATCATTTCTAAACTTCACATTTTCTTATGGTGAAAAATATTTAGCAAGGAATTTTTGTGCTAAATCACCCCAAGTTCTGATAGATCCAAGTGCTAAAGAATTCAAGCACATCTTATCTTTATCCCCCAGTGAGAAAGGAAATAACCTAAGCCTTATGACATCACCTGATACACCATCATATTTAAATGTAGCGCACAATTCTAAAAAATTGGCAAGATGTAAATTTGGATCTTCAGTTGGTGATCCCACAAACTGATTATTTGATATCATTTGGATAATAGCAGGTTTAAGCTCAAATGAAAATATCTTTCTCCTTTTTATGAATCAGTAATAAGTATAGGAATTCTGTTGTGGAAGTATGCTAATTATGTTGTGCTAAATAGAAGCAATTATAATCTTTACCCTTACTAGAGATGCTATAAAAAATATTGGTTAATTTAAAGTTTCAATAGTTCTGAAAACCGGCTAGGCAGGGAAGATACCAGCTTTCACTGTAGAGTTCCCTCGATTCCCTCCACCTGAGGGCTAACATCTCGTATCAGAACCTAAAATAATAAACCAAGTTGGGGGCTTTCACCTGTCACTTTAAAGTCCTCTAACTCTACACCCTTCAAAGATTATTTCCTTATTTATTTGCACTAAAAATTTTAACATCTAGATGGGCTAGATCAAGAAGTAAATGAAGTACATGGAGTTAAATCATCACAACTTCTTCCAACATTAAAGATCAATACTCTCCACAACTTCCATCCAACACTTTAATTACTTATCATTTTAACGAGAAAGATAGAGAAAACTACTCAAAATCCATGGAAAAAACAAAACCACACTTTAGTTTAAAAGTAGAAATCAATGTCAAACCAACAATAAATCTCAATTAAAACCAAATGTAGTTTAAAACCAAAAGTTAAAAACTTATCTCAAATCCTCCACCAAACTCTTGAAGTTCCTTTGAATATTTTCTCTTTTACAACACTCTCAAAATAAACTAAAAACAAAAAGGATAAAGTAAATTTGTGTGGTGCCTGAAAATCTCTCCAAAATTATCCCTCAAAACTCCTCGGGACTCCTCCTCTTCAAACTATTTTCAAAACTTTCAAGCACCCCTTTCAAATGTCTCAACTTCCTTCTTTTATAAATTTCTCAAGAGGTGTCTTGGAAATTCTTCAAAATGTGTCCAAATTTGATGTATTCTCCAAGGGATGTCTCCTTTCACAAGTCTTTTTAATAATATTTTCATTCCTCATAGTCATAACCACCCTCTTTAGCCAATAGGTGCCTCAAATGTCTCTTCAAAATTTCGCAAAATGAAGAAAACAGTCAAATAACTGCCTCTGGTGCTTAAGCGCGGGGCCTCTGGCGCTTAGGTGCCACCTTCTCTATTTCACCTTCTCTATTTCTCTAGCGCTTAAGCACCGAATCTGGCACTTAGGCACCAAAACACTTTTGCGCAAATTTCACATTTTTGCTTCAAATTTGATCCTTTTTCACTCCTTTTAGCATTTTTCAATTTTTTACTTGTACTTGAAAGGAAAACACATTGAAAGGAAAACACACAAATACCAAATACATTCCATTAAAGCGTAATATCTGGAAAATAGGTATAAAAATGCATGTAAAAACACTATATATTTTAGGTGTATCAACACTTCAGCTATAATTTCTTCTTTGTCACCTGGTTAACAACACAGCCTTCAAACTATAACCAAATTTACATACTGATGAGGGGTAGTAAGTTTGTCTACCGAATCTTCTACAATTAAAACCTCCTTTTCTAATCCCTTAACGAGTGCTACGGCAGGCATGGTAACAGTGAAATCGGTGGTAGTCGGTGAAACTACTCTAGATTGAATAAGCGCAGGAACGGAAGACTTAACACATGTCGGTGCGGCAACGATCTTTGCCTTCTTGAAAGAAGGTAAATCTCTGGGGCAATTCAGGTTGAACTCAACAAATGATTCTTGGATTTCTGGGGCAGCAACCTTCATGACAACAAATTGGGCTTTTCCCAACACAACCTCAAGTTCATAAAATTTGGCTTCAAACTTAATCGTGGGGGCGACATTGCAGGCATCGCGGCTGGTGGACAAGTTGCAGGAGAACGTGAGAGTTGAGAACGCCATTGTAGCAGCTTCAAAGAAACAATTTCAAGGGTTAGTATTGGCCATCACTTTGTAATTTCCCTACGAACACTAAAAATTAGAAAAGATCATTTTGTGGACTGGGCACATCCTTTCTTATTTTAATTTTCAAATTTAGTGTTCATTTTTTATTAAATCATTAAAGAGTTTTGATTAAAAAATAAATGAGGGTAAAGAGGCGTAACAACTTGGCTTGATTCATAGAAAAACAAATCAAACCTGAAAGATATGAGGGAGAAGTGATATTTAGGACCTAGTGCATGACCAACTTCACAACGCACATCGCCCAGATGGAACTAGTCCAACAACACACCTTCTGAGGGTCTGACCAAAAAAAGAAAGATAAATTCCTAAAGGACTCTTGAAGCTCTCTATTTAAAGATGGTTAAACTGATGGTCCTGGAATCTGAAAGAGTTGATCGTACTTGCCCAAGAAAGAAATGAGCAAAGCATGTCAGCAAAAGAAGGATAATCTGGTCCATGAGGGGCATGAACACATTACCAATGTATGAAGGCAAAATTTTTTTATCATAATGGAGAGTAGAGTTATTCCCAAGTGGAGTCGCCAAAAAATTGTTGGTCACCGGAATGGATGTCCCGACGCCCGATTTTAATTATATATATATATATATAAACTGATCTCATATCTTCAATAGTTTAAATGATTGAGCAACACACCACAAGTAATATATCTACCTCGAAGGATAGATACACTACTTAATAGTGGCGCTCGATTAGATAAACTAAAGAATTTATGACATCCATTTTAGTCTGCAAAAAAACTATTTTTTTATGTTGACCGACAAGTTCCACTATCTAATAAGAAGAATTAGGCAGGGTTTGTATTACCTGGGTTCATAAAGCTCCCTATGGAGACAAACTCTTATTGTTAATTACATCTTAAATAACCAAAGTCACCTAAGAAAAATCTCGATTTAGATCAAAAAACATTGTCTTCAAGAAATTCAAATGGATAGGACTTTTCAAAGATCAAACCAAGGAGTGTCAAATGGGGAAGGCTGAAATTTTGAAGAATTATTATGGAATCCAAATGAAGAAAACTAGGGGTTGTCATTAATCCAGAGGAGAACCTTGGTGACTTCCAAAACTATCCTATGGTTGAGCTTCAATTTTGGAGAGATATTATTAAATGTTTCATCCTGCCAATTATTATTATTTAGGGTTTACATTTGTCTGACACAATCATACAAATAGCCTAGAAGATAGGAGGGTTTATGTCTTGACGAACGACAACCTTGGAATCCTAAAACAAGTTAGGGCTTAAATTGCACAACATGATTGTGCAGAGTCCTAAAGGTAAAGTGAGGATTTATGTTGCGCTAAGCAAACAACCTCGAATTCCTATGGTTTGTTATTTAATTCTAGGGATTTAAATAATTATTTTTAACTCAAAAATAAAATTTCTTTATTAATTTATTTAATTAATCAAAGTAATTTTTTGTTCATGAGAGAATTATTGGAGGTTCACCTAGGTTCAGAGAACCACTTGGACAAAATTTGATAATTTTTCAAATTATATTTTAATAATTACAATTATTTATTGATATTTAGAGATTTAATTAAATCAAAAATACGTTTTAATTATAAAAATTACTTTTTATATTTTTCTTAAATCTCACTAAGTCCAAAGAACTTAGAGAAACAAACCCTTTTTGTTGCAATTTTTATTTTATTTATTACTATATTTTTAATAGAAAATTAGATAAAATACATTCTTAGCCTTTAGAAAATTATAATTAACTTAGAAATTTTTTTTACAAATATTGTAATGAGTCCCATGTGATTAGGAAGCATTTAGGAACACTTTAGGCCGTTTTTATATTTTTTGCATCTTTAAATTATTTTAAATTATTTTTAATTAAAAAATAGGCTAAAAAAGGTATTTATTTTAGTAAAAATTTTTGTTTTCCTAAATGGTCCTCATCACAAGAAACTCAGAAAACCACTTTTCATAAATTTTCTAATTTTATTTAATTTAATATAATTATTTTTGTACAAAATGTCATTTTATTTAGAAAATCAACTTCAGTGATAAATATACTACAAATTGATTCCAAATTTTTACAGTGAGTTAATGTAATTATTCTTTACAATGTGGAATTGATTTTTTTAATTTTTAATAATATTTTATTTAATTAATTTATTATAAGTTTTATACATTTAATTAACTATAAAATTACAAAAAATCACTTGAATCCATTTTAGATTTTTCCTAGGATCCTCTGATAAGGGGAAACCTTCCAAAACTAATCTCATAATTTTTTTATTTTTTTTTAGCATATAAATTTTTTTTAAACAAAAATAACCATCTAGGCTTGAAAATTTGGGTGTCAAAGATAGAGATGCTCTCTAACCCTGAACAAAATTGGAGAACATCCCTATTAACAAGAGGAATCAACCCCTAAAACTTCAAGCCATGGTGATTAATATTTAACTAAAATTAAAAGACTCTAGAGAGTATTTCATTAATTAAAAATCAGAGACACATCAAATAAATTTATTTTTTTCCAAGTTATTTTCCTCTATTCACTGAGCAACATGAAGATTTTCTTTTATTTTTATGATTTTTTGATGTAAAGATATGAATTTCTAACGTTCTGGAATTAATTAAATCAAAATAAAACATGCACTGTTCGCTTAAACACGTGGCCGCTACGTCATCCTTAGCTGCTCTGAAGCTTCGCGTGGTGCTCTCTTGTTTGATGCCACCTTTCACTTCAGCACCTTACCAGCCTGAGCTTTATGTTTTATTCCTCCATCTGGTGTGATCCTAACCGTCCATCCGATACACGCGTGATCAGACGGTCCTGCATCATCATCCCCAATGGCCATAACCCGTGAACCGTCCACACTAAGACCTTATGATCTATCTCAATGCTCAATCAAATCACGTGGGGTTTATTACTACACCTTCATCTACTAAAGATGAACACATCTTTATGGTTACGTGCTTATGAAATTAAAATTTTCTTCACAAATGACCAAACCGAGCTCGATTTAGGTGAAAATGGTGTATACATGTGTACGAGAGGTGTAGCCTCAAATGGATGCTTGCAGAACCTTTAGTGGAGTCTAGAAAAACTTCTGGAAGAGTTGCTTTGATCTGGTGAAAAGTATAGTGTAGAACTCCTCCAACAGGTGGTGTGGCCTTGGTATTGTGTTAAGTTATAGTGGCTAGGAGAGGGGGATTTTATTGTGTAACTTCCTCTTTTGGTTTGAGGAAACTCAGGGATAGTTCAATTGGAAGCTTGGTAGAGTTTGGTGGAATGATACAAAAATGCCTTGGAATTGAGCTCTAAAATTGGGCTCAAGCAGTGGGGAAGATGGTTGGAAGACGATTGGATTGAGCTTAGGAAAGTTTGGAGAAACTCTGGTGAAAATTTGGTAGGATCTTCATAGAAATTTGAATGACCTCTCTCCTTGGCCGTGAAAGGGGTTCTGATTATAGTGGGAGTCATGGCTGTAACCAAGGCAAGTCAGGGGCAAAGAGGACACTTATTTGGAGGAATAAATAATGCAAGTGAACAATGGGTTTGAACCATCTCATAGAGTCCTAATTTTGGGTTTGATCCATTGGGAACCTCTAGGGCATGGTGTTTTCCGGCAACTAGGCAGCCCGGCGAGGGCTAAGCTGGTGGTTAGCTGGGTCAAGGGATCCAAAAGGTTTAATTGTGATGGTTTGGGGCTTAGGAAGGCTGGTGGGAAGAATCCTTATGGTTTAATCAAATTTAGAAAGAAATCCCCAAATTTAAGGGACCCTTGGTCCATGGCACTATTAGGAAGGTTCTTAGAATCCATATGGAAGTTGTGATGACTAGGGTTGGGCTAAACCAAATGGTTCAAGGTGGGTTTAGGGCTTGGGTTCAAAACTTGGGGTTTGTCTTGAACTTGGGTTTGGCCTTATCTAGAGTTTGGATTTGGCTCAACTGATTGGTCAATTTAGTTTAGAAAATTATCATGAGGCTTTTGGGATGTTAATTGGATGGAAATTGAAAGGCTACGGGGTTCAATTTGGTGAGATTTGGATTTTTGAGCTAATTTGTAGATTTTGGTTTGGGTTGGCTTTAGGTTAGGTTTGAGCTTGGTTCTAGTCCAATTGAAGGCTCAAATTGGTTAAGCAGAATGTTGTGGAGAGCTTAGATTACAAATTTGGGCAAATTGGATGGGTTAGGGAATCCAATTTGATGGCATTTTGGTTTAGGGTCAATTTGGGGAATTTGGATTAAGCTTGAGATTTAAACATGAAATTGGGTTCAATTGAGCTTAAATTTGGTTTCAATAAAACTTTGATCTGATGAATTTGAGTTTAGACTTAAAATTGGGGAAATTTGGGATCAATTTGGTGGAAATTGGGAGTGAATTAGAGAATTTGGGCCTTTAAGGGCAAAGTGAATTAGAGAATTTGGAAATTGGGAGTGAATTAGAGAATTTGGGCCTTTAAGGGCAATTTAGGCCTTTTGGTCAAAAGGAGTCAATTTGGTCAATTTGGACTCAATGGAGTGGTTTAAATTGAATTTCATGACATTTGGAATGATTTTGGAGTTTTTTGGAAATTTTGGGGTATGAAGGGCATTTTGGTAATTTTGGGGACTTTGAGCGTTTTCTAGGAATTTTTAAAAATTTGGGGTGTTGTTGATAATTTGATTGATTTCAAATGCTTTGAAATGATTTTTAGATAAATTTGAGAATTTTGGATCAATTTGAGAAAATTAGGGTTTTAGGGGTATCTTGGTAATTTGGTGAAGTTTGGGGTAAAAGGGTCAAAATTGGAAATTTGACAAAATTGAAATTAGTTGAAGATGATAATCTTAAACTAACCCTTATGGTGCCATGAGACTAGGGGAAATCCCACTTTGGATCTTCTATGTGTTGGTCTTAGCCAAACTCTAGCCTAGAGATGATGGTTTAGGCGACCATCCACATGAGTTTCCAAAAAGAGTAAGGGCTCGACTAAGCATATTTGGTTGAGAGTTAAGATTGTAAATGTGAAAGGTTCATGTGTGTGTGTGTGTAGACCTGACCAAGACCACACCACCCAGAGTTAACCTTAAGGTCAGACAGTCCTATGGGGACTCCTCTTAAGCTCCCCCATATTGGCTCCATTTACTAAGTGTTATGTGAAAATTCAAGATGAGCAAAGAAGAGTTTTAAAATTTCTATTGGTGAGGGTTCCATCACAAGTAATTTAGGAATAGTCAATAGGAAAGTCCTATGGCTAGATCTTAAGCTCCTAAGGAATAAACTAGACCTCAACCAAAAGTAAGGTCGGCATTTTCTAAGTTATCGAACTTATTTGTTTGAAGTTTGTATAAAGTGTTCAGGTTTGTTCATTTATGTTCACTTATTTATTTTTTTTGTTCAAAGTTTATTTAGGTTATTTGAAATTCAAGCTTAGTATTATTCAAAGCTATTTATTTTGTTTTAAGGTTGTTTGAATTTATTTAAAAGTTATATAAGGTTGGCTTGAGGTGCTTAAAGTTTGTCTTACAACTATTTCATTTGTTCTAAAGTTTACTGAGCTTGCTTAAAGTTTATTAAATTTGATTAAAATTGGTTGAAGTTGGTTAAAATAAGTTAAAGTTGTTAAATTACATTGAAGTTTGTTAAAGCTTATTATGGTTTGTTATAGATTGATTAAATTTTGTTAACATTCATTTTGTTTTAGGTTTTAGTTTTGAAAGAATTTAATATATTAAAAGTTTACACTTCTTAAGCTATTCCTTTTTCTTTTAGGTTTTAGTTTTGAAAAATTTTAAATTATTTTGAACAACTTCTTGAGAAAAGAAAGTCTTCTTCGGAGGAGCATAGTAGGCAGCGTCTTCATGGATGGCTACCTCATGTACTGAGAAAGGTTGCAAATCTCCCTTGATGCAGTGTTCTTATCCTTCCTTATAATACTTGATGCACTAGTGCAATGATGACGGAACCAAATTATACTCGTAAATCCATGGCCTACCAAGAAAAGCTTTGAAAGAGGTTCCGCATCGATGACATGGAACTTAGCGGTTGTTACTAGCTCTCCAACTTTTATGAGCAACGTAATCAATCCAAGAGCTCTTTCTTCTTTTTGATTAAATCCTCTTCATATCATCTTATTGGTGGTAAGGTCATGAGCGTCAATGTCCGAGTATGCTAATGTCTGTAGACTCATTAGGTTGAGTGACACTCCTGGATCTACCAAAACTCTGGAGAGTATGAATCTGCTGATCTTGATGGACATGTATAGCGGTCGATTGTGATCGGTAGTACCAAGCAGCAAGCCCTCATTGGTGAAGGTTACCCCAGGTTTTCCTTTAAATAAAAAACTTCATCTGAGGATGTGTTGACCGACTAAGCTAAGCAAATTTCTGGATCAAGCAAAGCCTTGACCAGAGATTCCCTCTTCTCCTTTAACAGGATCAGAGCGTCATAGATGCTTAATTTCACTGGCAAACTCCTAAGATGAGCTAGTACTTCATAATCCACTTTACATAGACCTCCAATTTTCACTTGATTATGTATCTCTTCCATCGGCAGAGGTAGAGGTGGCTCTTCTCGAGTGACTATTTATTTTAACTTTTCTATTGGAGCCATTCTCGGTGGGTAATACTTTCCCACTCCTAAAATTAACTTCTATAATCTCTTCTTCTTTTGACGCTGTAGCCAACTCCTCTGGTATTGCTTTTGAATTTAAAAGTCTAAGTTGATGGCAATCAATGTTCCTTAGCATTCCAAGATTGGCTCCGCACTCCTAGAACTATCATAACCAATGTTATCGATATCTTCTTCATTCTCATCATTCATCAGACTTTAGTATGATTTGAGGATCATTCTGGGAATCAAGTTCAAGGTTAGATTGGTCATGATCAGTTACTTTAAAACTAGTGATAGTCAAAGCGTAGCAAAATATCAATTCTCATATTCAAAAGACCCTGGAGGTGCAAAAAGATAGTCATACAAAGTCAGTGGTTCGAGGAATTTCTCCTTTGAAGTTGAATCAACCAATCTAATAGAGGCAGAACCATCCTACCACTTGCACTATTGATCTTCACTTCATGCACAATCTCGTTCTACCTTTTGTTTGGCTATGGTTAATCCTCTAGTGTAATCTCCATCTTTGATCATGCAAGCTACAGACATTGAGTGGCGGCTTATGCTGAAGGAGTTTGAATCTGGTCCAGTATTTTTTTGGATGATCGACTCTAGATTATGCTCCAACCACTTTCATCTGAACATAGATCTATCAGAGTGATTGGCTTGGCCGAAATCATATTTACAGAATCTCTTCCTGGTTCTTTCAAATACTTTTTCAGAATCATTATATTTCCTTCTTTCAGATTCCTCTCGAGCCGATCTTTAAAACTAAAATAACCCTCGATGGTGTCCTAGTAATCTGTGATAAGGGAAATAATTGGGATGATCCTTCTTATCAAGCTCTTCTAATTTTATTGGCTCTGGAAATCTGAACTCAGGTTTCTTCATCAATTTTTTGAACATCTTTGGCACGACTTCATCATTGAATGAGTATACCCTGTTCAGTCGATTTGTAATTGTCAGACCCTTTTTGACATCTGTTCTATATGGTCCCCTTTGAAGCTATTGTTGGTCGGACTCGTTGTACTGCTCAACCTGCTACTACTAATGAGATTGAACATGTTGTGATGACTTTCAGGAACCCTAAAGGACTGCCCAGCCTGAATCCTCATTAGCTGCTTACCCTTATCGACCGCTGCCACCGTCCTAGATTTCCTCAAATGTCTTAGCTACTCTGAACTTTTCAGCTTTTTCTAAAGTCTCCACATGTTTGACCTCTTCTTGGAGACTATTGCGCTTGCTGATTAGTTTCTCAAATGACTTAATAGTAAGTGACTTTAGCATGAAGGCTACTGTACCATGAATGCTTTTCAGTAGAATCTCAATCACATGTTGTTCTTGTAGCTGAGGTTCACATTTCATGCTCATGTTCCTCCATCACAGGATGTATTCAACCAAGGTCTCTTTAGGCTTCTGTTTTTCCACCAAGATATATCCTATGGTGACATGGTGTTGCACTCCAGCGAACTTCTTCATGAACAAATGCTCCAACTCAAGGAATGTCTTCATTGATCCGTTAGACAACCTGACATACAAATCAAATGCAATTCCTTATAAACTTCTAATGAACTGGTGGAATAATAGCTCCTTGTTACCTCCGACATTCCAACAACTTGCTCAGAAATGTGCTATATGCTAGCGGGGATTTCTGGTTCCATCGAACATCTTGAAATTTGGTGGCACAAAGCCCTTGGGGTATCATAAGGCATCAAAATCCTATGGGTAAGGACTACCCTTTGAAATTGATGCCCCTCCTTTACATTTGGCTAAGGCTTCCCTCACTTGCTATTCAACTAACTGCTTGATATCCTTCTTTGGTACCATACTCTGAATAGAGTCTTTCTCCTAAGGCTCATCTCTATTGGTGGAGGCAACTTATTTTGTTTCATCTGAAATATGTATAGTCTTGGGCTAATTGACCACCAGAGATGCCATAGGTTGTGGCTCAGACTGTCCATGCATTGTATCAGTTGGGTGTTTGGAGGATGTTTCAATTGGGCTCTAAATTTCAAAGATTGAAATTAGGGTTTGGAGGATGTTTCAATTGGGCTCCAAATTGCTATAGATTGGGATTGGACAAGTTCAAATTAAGTTTAGAATAGAAATTAGGTGAGATTTAAATGAATTTTGTGGAAATTAAGGGTGATTACGAGACTTTAGGCATTTAGGGGCAATTTAGGGATTTTGGCTAATTTTGGTGAATTTAGGTACAATGAGGTTTAATGAGTGGTTAGGATTCATTTTGGGAATATTTAGACTGAATTTGGAAAATTTAGGGATTTTTGGGGCATGAGGTGTATTTTGGTAATTTTGGCAATTTTGGGGGTATTTTGAAAAATTTTAGAATTTTTGGGGTGTTTTTGAGCAATTTGAGTGGTTTGAAATAGTTTAAAAATAATTTTTGGAGAGAATTTAAGCCTTTGAGGAATTTAGGAAAATTAGGGTTTTAGGGGCATTTTGTTAATTTTAGAAATGTAATGGGAGTAAAATGGTCAAAATTGGAGTTTAAGTGAAATTGGAATTCATTGAGGAGACTGATCCCGATCTTATATGATTGTATTATGATGTATGTGGTTATATACTCAATTTTTCTTAGTTATATATCTTACTTTACAACGACACAAAAAACTTGACACTAAAGAAAATAAGAGCAATTATTATATTTAAATATGGGATAACACACAAGTATACGTATCGTTATCAAGTAATATAGGACTTTTTGATTAAGCCTCGACTATCAAATTCACACGAAGAATTAAAATATACTAATAAGGAATAAGATAACAAACTCTACTTAACAAAATATTCTTACTCAAACTATCGATGTTATAATAGGAATGAAAGTTTGAATCTTTTTCATAAATTTTAATAATTGAAAATAAAGTAAACAACTAACTAAACTTAGCTAGATATTTGTAAGATGAAGGCAATATAAATAAAATATCTTTTTCTTTATCATGAATCAGTAACAAGTATAGAAATTCTGTTGTGAAAGTATTCAAATTCTATTGTGTCAAATAGAAGCAATATTATTTTTTACCCTTACTAAAGATGCTATAAAGAACATTGGCTAATCTAAAGTTTGAATAGTCTTGAAGACAGGCTAGGTAAGGAAAGGCTAGGTAACTAGGTAAGGAAGATACTAGCTCTTACTCTAGAGTTCTCTTTTCACCCTCCACCTAGGGCTAACATCTCGTATCAAAACCTAAAATAATAAATTAAATTGGGGGCTTTAGCCTGTCACTCTAAAGTCTTCTAACTCTACACCCTTCAAAGTTCACCCTTTCTACACCCTTCAAAGTTTATTTCCCTATTTATTTACACTCAATCATAAGAATTACATTCTCATCCAAAAAATCTTATGTGATTTTCAAGATTAATTGACTAAGACAATACCATCACGGATCTTACATGTTCTCACAAACAATATTAACATCTTAATTGGCCAAAGAAAGAGGTAAATGAAGTATAAGGTTTAAAATCAACACAAATTATTCCAACATTAAAGATTAATATGTCACACAACTTTCATCCAAAACTTAATCAAGTATCATTTTAAGGAAAAAGATAAAGAAAACTAATCAAAATTCATGGAGAAAACACAACCACACTTAAGTTTAATAGTAGCTATCATGTAAAAAAACAAGAAATCTAAATTAAAACCAAATGTAGTCACAAAGATAAACACTTATCTCAAATTCTCTCCTCCAAACTCTTGAAGTTACTTTGAATCTCTTCAATTCCTTTCTCTTACAATACTCTCTACTCACTACAACTCCTCTCCTTCTTCTCTCTAAAAGTATCCTAAATAATCTAGGAGAGAGAGGCATCAGCGATGGCTAGAAGGGAGGGTGGCGGCACCTCTTCAATTCAATCCAAATTCTTCTTTCATAATTTTTTAAAAAGTGCTTCGGTGTTTAATCTTGGTTTTCTTTATATATGTTAATGCAATGTATGTGATTATATTCTTAATTTTCCTTAGTTATAATTCTTACTTTGTATAATTCTTAATAATGATTCTTATTTTGCAAAAAAACCAAAAACTTGATCCCAAGAAAAAGCTAGGTAAATTCTCAACTTCGAAGCAAATAAGTATACAATTATTATATTTAAATATTGGATACTACGCAAGTATACGTATCATTATCAAGTAATATAAGACTTTTTTATTAAGCCTCGAATATCAAATCCACAGGGAAAACTACAATATGCAACTACAAAACCTAAGGAATTAGATAATAAATTTTACTTAGCCAAATATTCTCACTTCAACTCAAGATATTATAATAGGAATGAAAGTTTGATTCTTTTTGTAATTTTAGATAATTCAAAATAAAGTAAGCAACTAATTAACTTAACTAGATTTTTGCAAGATGAAGGCAATATAAATAAAATATCTATTTCCTTATCATGAATCAGTAACAAGTATAGGAACTCTCTTTTGGAAGTATTCAAATTGTGTTGTGCCAAATAGGAGTAATAATCTTATTTACACTTACTAGAGAAGCTATAAAGAACATTGGCTAATTTACAGTTTGAATAGTCTTGAAGATGAGTTATGTAAGGAAGATACTAGCTCTCACTCTAGAGTTCCCTTTTCACTCTAGAGTTCCCTCCTCTCCCTCCACCTAGGGGCTAACATCTCTTATCAAAACCTAAAACTATAAACTAAATTGAGGACTTTAACCTATCACTCTAAATTCTTCTAATTCTACACCCATCAAATTTTATTTCCCTATTTATTTGCACTCAAACCCATGAACTACATTCCCATCCATGAAATCAAATGTGATTATGACCATTTGTTGACTAAGACAATACCATCTCGGATCTTACATGTTCTCACAATAGGTATTAACATCTTAATTGGCCAAATCAAGAAGTAAATGAAGTATAAGATTTTAAATCATCACAACTTCTTCTAACATTAAAGACTAATACTTCACACAACTTCCGTCCAATACTTATCACTTATCATTTTTAAGGGAAAAAATAAAGAAAACTACTCATAATTCATAGAGAAAACACAACCACGCTTAAGGTTGAATGCAAAAATCCTGCACACAAACAAGATGTCAAGATAAAACCAAATGTAGTCACAAAGATAAAAACTTAACTCAAATCCTCTCCACCCAAGTATTGGAGTTCCATTGAATCTCTTCCTTCACTTACAATACAAACTAAAACTTAAAATAAAAATAAAAGTAACAGCGGCGGAAGTAACAGCGGCGGTGATGATGGGCAGCGACGACTGCATATGGTGGTTGACTCTGGATAAATCTTGTGGATGATGATGGCACCTCTCTCTTTTCTTCAATCCAAGTCTTCTTTTATAACTTTCCAAAAGTTGCATTGGTGTCTCTTCAAAATATGTCTGCATTCAATGAATTTTCTAGAAGTTGCCTCATTTCAAAAGCCAATTGAATGAATTTTTGTGTCCATTAACTATTTTCCACATTTTAACCAAGGGTTGCTTCAAAAACCTTTCAAAAATTCGTCCAAATTTATTGAATCATCAAGTAACTACTTCTGGCACTTAAGCACAAGGTACTTGGCACTTAGGCATGACTCTCTCTATTTCATTGGCGCGTAAGTGCCAGCCTTAGGCACATAAGCGCCTCAGTTCATTTTCACACCTTCTTCATTTTTGCTCCAAATTTGATCCTTTTTCACTCCTTTCACCATATTTCATCCATTTGATTGCACCTGAAAGAAAACACACCACCTGAAAGAAAACACACACCTGAAAGAAAACACACAAATACATTTCATTAAAGTGTAATATCTAAAAAATAGATATAAAAATGTTACATAAAGACTATATATTTTAGCTGTATCAAAATGCCCCAAACTTATAATGTTACTTTTCCTCAAGTGAAAAATTAAACATAATTGTCCGATCATTGACGCGCATAGTTAATTCCCATTTATGCACATCTATCGTGGCTCTTCCGGTGGCTAGGAAAGGTCTTCCAAAAATGATAAGTATCTCCTTATCTTCCTCCATATCTATCATAATGAAATCAATAGGAAAGATAAATTCATCCACTTTCACTAAGACATCTTCTATAAATCCTTTAGGAAATGTTATTAAACGATCTGCTAACTGCAGAGTTATAGTAGTAAGGGATATTTCTCCTAATCCCAATATTTTAAATATTGATAATGACATAAGGTTAATGCTTGCACCTAAATCACATAAAGCTTTCTCATAAAATCTGCCTCCTATTCCACATGAAATTGTGAAGCTATCAGGATCTTTAAGCTTTTCAGGAAGCTTTTTTTTTGAATTATAGCACTGCACTCCTCACTAAGTGCAATCTCATTATCTTCAAAATTCCTTTTCCTATTAAGAATATCCTTCATAAACTTCACATAGCTTAGAATTTTTTTTAAGGCTTCAACAAATGCTTTTAACAAATAGAATATTAATTGTAATCTTCTTAAAATTTTCCGAAAATTTTGGAAATTTTTTATCTAACTTTTATTGACAGGGCCTCTGAGGAAATGGAGGTGGTGGCTTTTCCAAGTCAACTTTAAATGGAGAAATAGGTCTCTCTAAACCTTTCGAAGCATCCTCTTCAGGCTCTTCAAATTCTTTTCTCTCTACTTCAGTCTCTTTTTGAACTCTACCATCTAATTCTCTCCCGCTTCTAAGTTGAACGAATTTTACTTTTTCTTTATTCTCATCTTTTGGATTTACTTCACTATTACTAGGAAGTGTTCCTTGGGATCTGTTACTTAATGAATCTATTATTTGTCTTAATTGATTCTCAATATTTCTAATTGTAGCTCCTTGACTTTTCAACTGATTTCCTATTTGTGAAACCACTTCTTATATAGAAAACTTTTTCTCCTTGAATTGAAGTTTTTTGTTAAAATCTGGAGGATAAGTAGGTCTATAATTACTATTCCCTTAGTTGTTCCAGTTTTCCAATGGGTTTACTTACAATGGGTTTACTTAGTTGTGGTTTACTTAGTTGTTCCCTCATTTCTGACTACTACCACCCAAAGTATTATTTCAGTTAAATTTGGGATGGTTCCTCTAACCTGAATTATAATAGTTTGAATATGGGTTATTTTGCTTGTTGTTTATGGCACTCAAATTTTTTAATGATGCTTGAGAATTTACCATTTGGCCTAATTAATACTCTTCAATCATTGTAATTGGTTCATAAAAATTCATTACAAATTGATCTAACTTCCTTGAAATTATAGCAACTTGATTTGTCAACGTTGAAAAAGCATTAGATTCATGAATATTGGCTATTTTCTTAGGATTTACCCTTTCAAAAGGCCATTGAAAATTATTAGTAGCCATCTCTTCAATTAAAGCATAATCATCATAAAACAGTTTTGACATCAATGAACCACTAGCAGCGACATCAATAATATATCTAAGAGATCCAGCTATATCTAAGAGATCCAGCTAAGAGATCCAGCTAATCCATTGTAAGAAGTTTGAATTATTAACCTTTCTGGTATAGCATGGTACGGACACTTTCTCAGTTGTTCTTTAAATCGTTCCTATGCTTCATAAATAGTTTCCCCATGAAACTGACAAAAGATCTAATATCATTTCTAAACTTTACAGTTTTTTTATGGTGAAAAATATTTAGCAAGAAATTTCTGCACTAAATCACCCTAAGTTTCAATAAATTTAGGTGTTAACGAATGTAACTATATCTTAGCCTTATCCCTCAATGAGAAAGGAAGAAGTCTAAGTCTTATAGCATCATCTGATACACTATCATATTTAAATTTAGCACATAACTTTAGAAAACTGGCATGATGTAAATTTGGATCTTCAGTTGGTGCTCCCCTAAACTAATTATTTGATACCATTTGGATAATAGCGGGTTTTTGTTCAAAGAAATTAACCACTACAGCTAGATTTTGAATACTTCAATGAAGTTCATCCACCGTAGGGTTTGATAATCTCTTAAAGGTATAAACTCTTGATTAATTTCAGCATTTTGATTATTTTGGTTTCTCAATTCTTGAAATTTTTTATTTTTTCAGTAATTTTTCTTTTTAATTTTTCTAATAGTTCTCTCTAATTCAGAATCATAATGCACAAGTCCCGTGGAACCTGAACTATACATACACTACTACGAAAGACATAAAATAAAAACACACAAATAAGAACTATATATAAAACAATACTACAATATTCCTATAATAAATCAAAAAATTTTAAATAAGACTTTACAAAAATAGAAATTTGCTTTCAAAAAATTTCTTCAAGAATTTTGTAATTTTCCCCAGCAATGATTCTAAGAACTTGATCCTGATTCTCTTTAGATATGTTAATGTGATGTATGTGATTATTTTCTTAATTTTTCTTAGTTATAATTCTTACTTAGCAACGATGCCAAAAGCTTGATCATCAGCAATAGCTAGGTGAAAACTTGACTTTGAAGCAAATAAGAATACAATTATTATATTTAATTATGGGATACTACACAAGTATATTTAATTAAGACCCAAATATCAAACCTATAGGAAAAACTACAATATGCAACTACAAAACCTAAGAAATTAGATAACAATCTCTACTTAGAAAAATATTCTTACTTCAACTCTAGATATTATAATAGGAATGAACGTTTGATTCTTTTTGTAATTTTAGATAACTCAAAATAAAGTAATCAACTAACTAACTTAACTAGATATTTGCAAGATGAAGGCAAAATAAATAAAATATCTTTTTCCTTATCATGAATCGGTAACAAGTATAAGAATTCTATTGTGGAATTATTCAAATTGTGTTGTGCCAAATAGGAATAATAATATTCTTTACCCTTAATAAAGATACTATAAAGAACATTGGCTAATTTATAGTTTGAATAGTTATGAAGATGGGCTATGTATAAAAGATAATAGCTCTCACTCTAGAGTTTCCTCTTCTCCCTCCACTTGGGGGCTAACGTCTCATATCAAAACCTAAAACTACAAATCAAATTGGGGCTTATAGCCTGTCACTCTATTTCTCACTTTAAAGTCTTCCAATTCTACACCCTTTAAAGTTTATTTTCCTATTCATTTATACTCAACCCCATGAACTACATTATAATCCATGAAATCAAATGTGATTCTTACAATTTGTTGACTAAGACAATAACATTTTGGATCTTACATGTTCTCACAACAGATATTAACATCTTTATTGGTTAAATCATGAAGTAAATGAAGTACATGGTTTAAATTCATCACAACTTCTTCAAACATTAAAAACTGATACTTCACACAACTTCCATCCAATACTTAATCACTTATCATTTTAAGGAAAAACATAAATAAAACTACTGAGAATTCATGGAGAAAACACAACCACACTTAAGTTTAAAAGTAGAAATCATGCACACAAACAAGAAGTCTAGATTAATACCAAATATAGTCACAAAGATAAAAATTTATCTCAAATCCTCTCCACCAACATCTTGAAGTTCTTTTGTTTTGAATCTCTTCCTTCACTTACTTACAATACAAACTAAAACTTAAAGGAAAAAAGAAAAGTGGTTGCAGTAGCGGCGACGTATGGTGGCTGGCTCTGGATAGATCTTGTGGATGATGATGAATCCCCTCTCTTCTCTTCAATCCAAGTCTTCTTTTATAGTTTTATAAAGGGTGCCTTGGTGTCTCTTCATAATTTGTCCCCATTCAATGAATTTTCTAAAAGTTTCCTCTTTTCAAAAGCTATTTGAAAGAATTTTTGTATCCATTAACTATTTCTCACGTTTTCAACAAGGACTGTTTCAAACACCTCTTCAAAAAGTCATTATGATTCATTGAATAATCAAGTAACTAATTTTGGAGCTTAAGCTCTAGATACTTGACGCTTAGGCATGGCTCTATCTATTTCACTAGCGGGTAAGCACCAGTCCTTGGAGCTTAGGCGCCTCAGTTCATTTTCACACTTTCTTCATTTTTTCTCCAAATTTGATCTTTTTTCACTTCTTTCACCATTTTTCATCCATTTGATTGTACCTGAAAGAAAAACACACAAATAACTTTCATTAAAGTGCAACATCTCAAAAATAGGTATAAAAATGTGTACATAAAGAATATATTTTAGGTGTGTCAGTGTCTCTTCAAAATGTCTCCATATTCAATGAATCTTCCAAGATTTGCCTCCTTTCAAAAGGCAATTGAATGTATTTTTGTGTTCATTAACCATATCCCATGTTTTCACCAAGAGATGCTTCAATTACCTCTTAAAAAATTCATCTAAATTCATTGAATCATCAAGTTACTACCCCTATGTGGCGCTTAGGAGCGACCCTCTCAGTTTTCCTGGCACTTAAGCACTAATTCTGGGCGCTTAGGTGCCACAGTTCATTTTTGCTCCAAATTTGATCCTTTTTCACACATTTCACCATGTTACATCCATTTTATTGTACCTAAAATAAAAACACACAAATACTTTCCATTAAAGCAGAATATCCTCAAAAATAGGTAAAAATATGTGTACATAAATGTTATATATTTAAGGTGTATCAAAGACTAATCACAAAATATCTTTTTTTGTGCCATAAGACCAAGGGAATCCTCATTTTTTATCCTCCATGTGTTGGTCCTAGCCATCCTAGCCATGGGTTAAGACCCACATGAGTTTCCAAAAGAGCGGGGAACCAGATTAAGCATTCTTGGTCTAAGATTTTAGGTATGTCTGTGTGTGCCTAATAAAAACCAAAACCAAACCACACAGGGCTAACCCTAAAGGCTAACAATCCTATGGGAACTCCCCCTGAGCTCCCCCATGATGTTTCCAACCTTCTAAATGTTAGAGGGCAAAACCAAACATGTGGAACTCCAAGAAGAGAAAAGTGATGTTTGGAAGTTCTAATGGGGTGGGGTTCCATCACTAGTCATCTAGGATAGTTAACAAGAAAATTCTATGGCTAGATCCTAGGCTTATAAGAAAGAAAGACTAGACCTCAACAAAAGTAAGGTCAGTAGAGGTGTGTGGGGCTTTAAATGCTTTGAATAAGTGAGAATGAAGAAGAAGAATGAGAGGGATTTTACTATGGAGAAGAGATTGTGGGGGTTAAGAAAGATATGTCCTTGGAAAAGATGAGAGGGGGATTTGATAAATTTTGGGTAAGAGATGAACGAGAGATAGGGGTGCATTTGACCTTAAGTGGGGTGGAAAAGGGAGGTAATGGATAAGAGTGGTAGTGGAAAGAAATTTTACATAATGGGGAAAATTTTTACTTTTGGTAGGATTTTATGTCCAAAATCACAAACCAAGCTCATTTGAAAGAGATAAATGCAAGCAATCCAATAATGTAATTGGTTTTGGTTGAAGGAGTTTTCATCCGAAGAAAATTCAATTCAAAGTGGCAAGATTTTTATGATTGGTTGGAGATGGCTTTAGCCAAAATTTAGACATTGGCACATTTAGTTTAGAAAAGAGAGGAGAACAAATTGGTGAAATTAGTTTAGGTCAAAGTGGGTGACCCAACTCGCAATTATGTTAATATTTATATTTCTTAAAATTGCCAAAAACTTGGCTCAAATTATTTTTAGCTGCTAGTGTTAATAAATGAAATGATTTGGAAAATAAATAATAAGCTTTCACACTAGAAGTACTACACAAGTATATATATCGTTTCAATTAATATATTATTTTCCTTAAAAACTACAGTATTGATCCCACAAGGAAAATAAAAACCCTTAATATTGACTTGCAAAACTTCTATCTAAATTACAGATAAATATGATAGATAACAATATTGATATGTTTGCAATGGTTAAAACTAAATTTAAGCCAGAAGTAACAACTAAATTTAAAATTTTAATAAAGTTCAAAATACTAATAAAGTATAAAAAAGAGTTTGAATGTTATAAAAAAGATCTTTCCCCTTGCAAAGAGATGTTAACTAGTGTAAGATTTGAATGATGAAAAGCATAAAATGATGTAATGTGCCAAATATGAGCATTTTTATTCCTTACCCCACTTGGTGCTAGCAAAAAACATTGGCTAACCTAAAGTTTTTTACCAACTTGTGTAGTAGTGCTGAGTAGATTCTGGCTTCTCACTTCTAAATTACCCACTGCTCCCTCTCTATAAGACCTACTGGGAGCCTTATGATCCACACTCTAAATCGCATTGATAAAATAATCTAGTCTATCACCTTTGAAACATCAATTCTATGCCCATCAAACATTATCTCCCTATCTATTTGCACTCCTTGTAAGTGATCGCAATGGCTCTAGGCAAGTTGAAATGTGGTACTCACCAGTTGGTGAATTCATAGCCCTCTCGGGTCGTTATGTTTCTCAATAGATTTTAACAATACAAATGACCAGTTTACAAATTCAATGAAGAATTGTTGAAAAATACTATCACAAAATTTTAAAATAAAAAGAAATCCTTAAATCATTCTCGTTCCACAAGATTAATTCCCAAATTCAAGGAGAAAGAAAGGGAACTACTCAGAATTCATGGAGATAAAACAAAAACAGATTATTTGTATTGAAAGTCAAGTCTTACAAAAAAAAATTAAACATAAATACATGATACTTATCTTTGTCTTCTCCCTAAGAAAATCGTGAAGTTTCCTTGAAGCAAACTCCAAAATCCTACAAAAAACAAATACTCTCACTCACTCACTCACACACACACACACACACACACACTGAAATCTTCAAGAAGTTTTCTCCAAAGCTCCCTCGAAAAGATTCTTCAAGACTCCTTTTTGGTCGAGAAATTGGCCCTATTGATAGATAACTAAAAATCATCAAGGGTAACTTCATGCACCCCTTCAAAATTTAGACAAATTTATTATATATTCTAAAAAGTTGGTTATTGGTGTTATAGCGCCAGTTTGGGGCGCTATAGCGCCAGTTTGGGGAGCTATAGCACCAGTCTAGGGTGCTATAGCACCCAGCCCACATGATACCTAGTGTTATGGTGCCAAGGGTGGTGTTTTGGCGCCATACAAAATCTTTAATTTTTGCTCCATTTTGTCCTCATTTTCTCTAAATGTCTAATCCATGTACCTGAAACCAAAAACATGCAAAATACCTTTATTTAGAGCACAATATCATCAAAAAAATGCATAAAATGAGCATGAAATGTACACTAAAAATAGGTAATTTTAGGTGGATCAATTCCCTCAACATTAAAAATTTCTTGTCCTCAAGTAACTTCTTTTACTATATAAAAAGTTATAACTTATAGTAGTGAGTTTTACTTAAAGATTTTTATAGTTTTTGTTCTATAAATGCAATAGTGAAACTCTAAAAAAAATTCAATAATTCAAGTTAAAACTAGAATGTAAGAATATCTAATAGTCAAGTCTAAGAGTTCTGATTTCTTAATCATTTCAAGAATAACTGTAATTTTTCATGCTAAGGATGCTTAGAAGAAATACAAGAAAAATAATTTCATTAGAACTTTATTAATAATGATGCTAACACTTTAAAAATAAGTTCAAAATTGTAAATAAGTTCCTTTCCTCTAGATAATTCAAGCGAAGCTAATCTTTGATAAGGCAACTCCTCAATCTTCTTCTCACACAATTTTTTCTTTTTGTTTGCTTCTTTCTTTTTTTAATTTTCTTTTCTTTTTATTTCAGGATCGTTTTCAATCCTTTCTTTTTCTTTTCATGTCATGTGAGGATTACTATATTTGGATAACTTTTAATGATTTTGAACTATTTTGAACTTCATTTTGAACTTCACCATCCTCTTCTTAAAGTTAAAAAATTTCCACATTTGCTTACTTGATAAATGTGTATTAGTTTTGAAAAAGATTTTCCATAAAGTCTCAATTCTTCCTTTTAAGTGTAAAAAAAGACACTCAAAGATCCTTAATATTTGCAAAAATACAATTTTCTTCACTTTAAATAATAAATCCATAATCTTATACTCTGATAATAAATATCTTAATTCTAGAACTAACTTTATTATTAAAAACTTTTACCTAAGTCTTCTATAACATTTATAAAAGAAAAAATATAATTATCTATGGTTAACCCAACATACCACAGGTTATGTTAAAATAATTTTTGAAAATATAGTTTATTGGAGACAAATAAGGTTAGGTTTCAAAAAGTTTTTCTCCCTTCTCTCAAACTTAAATTTTTAATTAATTTAAAATAGTGCAATTCATATTAAGCATGAATAAAGAAAAAAATTTAAAATTTCTAAACAGGAGAATAATATAGGTATAAGTAATAAAAATTGGTGCGGAGCATTAATAAATCTAAAATCAACATATAAAAATAAAAGCAAGAGTAAAATTCTACTCTAGCACACCAATAATATAAATTGGAGCAAAAAGTAAACAGTAAATAGTAGAAAAAAAAAGGTGCAACATAACAGTTCAATACAAATGTACTCCTTAAGTACTAAACAAAGCACAATAAAACATTCTAACAAAAGTATAAAAAATAACTAACAATAGAAAATTCAAATCTAAGAACTAAAATAAAAGAAAAATAATAAGCTATTCATCTTCCTCATCATCATCATCATCTTCATCACCAAGATCTACATCCCCATCCATCTCTCCAGTCCTATATAGTATAAAACTGGGGCAAGTAGGAAACTCTACTGAATGATCACCCCCCATGAATTTTACCATAGCCTCATGATAAGCAATATCAAAATCAGTTCTCCTCTACATATATTCATCATTATGGTGCAAGTGAGCTTCTAAGCTTTTCACTTGATTCTTTAATGATAAAATATCTCCTTGTTGTATAAATAATTTCTCCATTACAGTATCCAGTGAAGTAGTACCATAAGTGGAACATCTATTGGTTGATGTAGAAGGAATATTAGAACCTCCACTCCTAGATTTGGACCTGTATATTTTCCGTAAATTTCTAAATTTATTTTTCTAATAGGATTATGGGATGGTAAAGTTTTCTCCCATGTCTCATATTTAACTTCAGATTGAATGCGCAAGGTGGAAATAAAAGAAGGGTAACTCATACCTCCAGTAATTTCTCCTCTTAAGGAAATAATCATGTTCTTGTAAATGAGAGAGCCATTGTCAATAGGTTTCTTCATCTGAATGCAATAGTTCAAAGTGGTTCTTTCTCAGGTTACCACACTAAAAAGGTTAGTTGGAAGCAATCTACCATAAATGAAGTAATGTCAAACACGAGAATGAACTTTAAGCTTTGAAAAAGAAATGTTTACCCGACTTTCATTCTTTATCTTCAAACTCCATTACCATCATTCAAAAATCCCATAATTTCATTGAGTTCAGCATTAGTAGGATTGAACTCTGAATAAAAGTAGGTAGGAAAACTATGTATCTTGTAAATATGATTGATATGAATAGGGTTGATATTAACGTATTGCCCTCTAACATAAACCAAATCATCAGATTCGTCAGGCAGGTTGGTGATGCACCAAAAATATATGCTTTTTAATACCTATATTTTACACTCATTTTGGTGATATTGAGCTTTAAAGTATTTTTTTTATGTTTAGTTACAGGTTGATGATTGTTAGGGCTTAAAGGAAAAAGGAAGCAAAAAAGATGGAATTTGGAGTCAAAATGACGTTTTGGAATAAAATACTCAAAGCCGACGGTGTCAATAATTACGCTGATGGCACCAGCATGAAACTGGAGTCCAGAATGTTGTGGGCGATGATGGCGCTAGGTTGAGCACCGACGATGGAATTTGACAGAGAGAACAGATTTAAATTCAGGCCACGGGCGCTGACGACGCCATCATGGGCGCCGACGACCCCAAGGTCGGTGCTGGGTAAAATTCTAGAAGATTCGATAAATTTGGATGCTTGTTGAAGGGTTATTGGAGGCACCTCTTATAAAACCAACATTATGCCTTATTTAGAGCAAAAAATTGCTCCGAAAAAGTAGTTTTCAGAGGGGGCTAGATTGTAATTGAGTTTACTTGAGTGTTCTATTGTTTAGTGGGGTGAGTCTAAGTGTGATTTTCTCCTAAGATATGTTAAGAGAGGGAGAGAAGTGAGAGATTTCTTCTTCCATACATCTTTAAAGAGAAAATCAAGAGTCTTGAAAGAGAGAAATAGTTCAAGAGAGGCTACAAGGGATTTACTTTGAGAAAGAGCTGCAGATAAGTGGTGTTTGTTTATTATTGTTGTATAAACTTTCTTTTATTTATGAAATTCATATTTTGTTGAATCTTTCTCGTGAGGTCTAAGTAGTTTTCTTTGTCTTTCTCCCTACTCTAAGATATGGTGAAATGAAAAGATAATTTGGATGTGCCGATTTTAAAATATAGATTTTAAAATATAAAATTTTAAAATATAAAATAAATTGTGTTGATTTTTCCACTCTGTTTTTAATTTACTTTTCGATCTGGCCAATTGAAATGTTAAAATCTATTGTGAAACATATGATTCAAAAAATAGAGTATGAGTTCTACAATAAAGTGAGAATCACATTCAATTCTATGAAAGAGTGTTTCGTGCATGGAATTGGGTCTAAATAAATAAGGAAATATATATTATTGGGCGAAGAATTGGAGATTTTAGGGTGACAGACTAAACTCCCCAATTTGGTCTTAGTGTTTAAGAACAAAAGTGAGAGTTAGCTTTTAGGGGAAGGGAAGTGGGAGCTCTGGAGTGAGAGTCAGTATCCTCCCAGCCTAACCACGGATTTAGAGACTAAACCTTAAATTAGTCAACGATTCTCTATAACACTTGACTAAGGGTAGAGAATTAAAATTGCTCCTATTTGGCACAATACAAATTCACACCATTTATCTCTCTCATTTAACCAAAAACTCATTGTAGTGGGAAGGGTGCTTTCTCATATTTAATAATTTCATCACAGAAACATAGTTTTGTAGTTATAGTTTAACTTTACTTTATAATCTTGCTAGTAGTTGATAATTTAGTTCTGATAGAACCTTAAACATTTAAAATTAGTATAGTAGACTTTCTTTATTATTGTGAAATTCCTAATTTAAATTATCATCTCGAGTCATCTCAAATTTAAACCTTTTCCATGGGATCGATAATTGGGGCTTAAACAGAAAGTCTTGTATTACTTGATAACCATATGTATACTTGCATAGAATCCCGAATCCCAACATAAATTGAACATAAATTGTTTCAATTTCTTATTAATAAATAAATAGCCAAGTTTTTGGCATTGCTGCAAAGCGGAGTCATCTTCATTAATTTTACACAACTATAATTTTCGGGATCAAGTTTTTGGTTGGCATAAAATTCAAAAACCACAAACATCACGGCAATGACAATGAAATAGCAGAAGCTCTTCCACTATCACTTAGCAATCAAATATTCAATAATTCCCCCAAGATAAAGAAAACTTTATTCTACAATCAATTTCTTAGATTACAGATCTTTGTATCTGTCCTAAGCTTTTGAACTAAAGAATTTATTGTTATCAAGACTAGGTTGTCCTCTACCCATCTTCATTTTAGGAGCCATGAAAAATCTAAAAATTTTTAATAAAAATTCCAATAAATTTCAAATGCAACTTCATAAGGATCCTACAAACACATTCTAAGCCAAATAATCATTTAACTTAGGATTTCTCACTATTTTCATCAAATTTCAGGATTTTCAGCCTATCCACAATGTGGAAGAAATCTAAGATGAAATCAAACATTTTTAAATCTAAGATGAAGTTCCTACCTAAAGAAGATTAAATCTAGAGTTTGAAGTCCTAACTCCAAGCCAATCAAGCATAAATTCAAGCCCTAGGGGAGTAAGTTGTGAAATAGGGTAGGAAGAAGATGAAACAAGGTGAAAAGGTGGCAAAAACTAGTGGTTTGGCATAAAAAACGAGTTTCAAGTTGTTTCAGCACAATAACGCTATGTTTTGGCGCTATGGCGCCATGCTTTACTTGATGAGTGGCACTATAGCGCCCAGTAGTGGTGCTATGGTGCCATTCAAACATTATTAGATTTTTAAAATTTTTGCATATTTCAAAAGAGCAATCCAAAAATAAGAATTTCATACTCTAATATTTCCATTTTAATAACCATTTTGAAAGTTATTTAGTTCGTTGTCATTCCAAAATTCAAGTGTGCAACTTCAATTCAAACACTTGAAACACATAAATCCAACTTTTAACAACATAACACAACTTGTTTTCTTTTCTTATAATAAGTTCAGTACAAGCAACACAACAAAAACATAAATAGATGTCAATACAAACATTTAATTAGTGCTAGAGCCACAATAAAAACAAAGCCAACACACCACACATAAACACTCAATACTAACAAATTTATTTATATAAGAATCCATCTAGGAGTAGTTGTGAATAATAGTGTCACCCTCCTTTTCACCCTCCAAATAAGTACGATTAAAGAGATAATAGGATGGAGAATGAGGGAAATCTTGAGCAATCTTATCATCAATCCATTTGTTGTTGCTATACATACTTACTTTATAATCTTGGAAACATGCATGTGGTTGAGTTGGAGTTTCAACTACCACTCCAAGTGCTCGTACTGGTGGTACATGTTACTTAACTTGTTGTGGAGATGAGATAACTCCTCTTCAATCTTTCCAAGTTTATCTGTAATCCATTCTAAACTTAATGCAAGAAATCCATTGAAGTGGGTATGATCATCTTTATGCATTAACTTCTTATCTTCAAACCTTCCATTGTTACTACTCTCCATTACTCTCTAAGTATGCTCTATAGAATGCTTAGAACTATGAAGGGATGCCTTCATTTCTATTTTAGGAAGTTTTATTAAAAAGAAGATAGAAGAAGAAAGCATAAAATCAATTTTTTTGTTGTTTAGGGGAGTTATTCGAACTATAGCGCCAAACTAACCTTTTTAGATGTCAAAATTCTTTCATTCCCTCCTCATTTTCATCAATAAAGTAATGTTTTTTTTCCATCTTAATCATGCAAGACTCAATATCACTTCATAAACTAATCATAACAACATTCACTAAATAAATTAAACCACATCGATAACTATGGGTTGCCTCCCACAAAGCATTTGGTTTAACATTGCCAGCTAAACATGTCCAAGGTTCTTACTCTGGTTGACCAAATATTAGGATCTCGTCAAATGTAGGACTTTCCACTTATATAAGCTTTTTGTCTGTGTCACAAAAACTTAACTATTCTCCTAATTTTAGGATCTTCAATATCAACAACATCATATGAATAAACTCTTGCCACAATAAATGACCCTGAACACGTGGACTTAAGCTTTCCTAAAAATAATTTCAATATTGTATTGTATAATTAAACTTCTCATCCATACTCAAAATATTTTTTGAAAATCCTCTCATCATGCCTCATTTTCATTTTCTCTTTATAAATTCTGGCATTCTCATAAAATTCATTTCTTACCTCTTCATGCTCATTTAATTGAAATAATTTTTTCTCACCAGCATATTCCAAATTATAATTAAAGTCTTTAATGGTCCAATAAGCTTTATGCTCCAATTCAACAAGAAAATTACAAGCTTTCCCATATATGAGCCTATATTGTGACATTGCTATAAGAGTTTTATGAGCAGGTTTATAAGCTCATAATGCACTATCAAGTCTAGCAGACCAATATGTCCTATTAGAATTTATAGTTTTTTCTAATATTTTTTAAAATTTCATGATTAGATACTTTTGCTAAACCATTAGTTTGAGGGTGGTAAGTTGTGGCAATTCTATGTTTAATCCCATACTTTTAGTTAATGTTTCAACTATTCTGTTCTTAAAGTGACTCCCCCCATCTGTAATGATTACTTTAGGCATTCCAAATCTTGTAAAAATGTTTTTCCTTAAAAATTTTGCAACACTCTTAACCTCACAGTGCTTCAATCCATTTAGAAAATTAATCTGCATCTATCAAAATATAAATTTTTCCAAAATATGGTATAAATGATACCATAAAATCTAAACCTCAAACATAAAAAATTTCAACTTTGAAAGTAAAATTTAGAGGCATTTCATTTTTTCTAGAAATATTGCCTACTCTTTGACATCAATCACATGATTTTATATAGGTATTAACATCTCTAAATAATGTAGGTCATTAAAATTTAGATTGTAAAAGCTTAAATAAAGTTTTTCCAACCCCAAAATATCCCATAGAATCTGATTTATGACATTTTTGCATAATTTCTTTGGTTTCTTCTATGAGGACACATAATCTAATAACTAAGTCCTTTTATTGTTTATATAAATAACGGTCATCCCAAAAAAAATTTACATCATGAATGAACTTTTAAATTTAATGGATATCTAATCCGTAGTGTAAAAATATTACTAACTAAGTAGTTAACTATATCAACATATCAAGGAATTCACCATTCATTAATTGCATATAGTTGTTCATCAAGAAAATTTTCATTAAATTCTCTAATAAAGTTAGCATCATTTTCCTGTTCAAGCCTTGACAAATGATCAACTATCTGATTATCAATACCCTTCTTATTCAAAACTTGAAAGTTAAATTCTTGCATCAGAAGGACCAACTTAATTAATTATGGTTTTACATCCTTCTTCATTATTAAATATTTTATAGCAGAATGATCAGTATGCATGATACATTTACTTCCAATAAGATAAGGTAAGAATTTATCAAAGTCATATACTACAACTAATAATTCCTTTTCAGTAGTAGTGTGATGAATTTGAGCTTCATTAAGGGTTTTACTAGCATAGTATATTACTTTAAAAAAAATTTCATATCCTTGCCCCAAAACAACCCTTATAATATAATCACTAGCATCACACATTAATTCAAAAGGTTTTTTTCCAATCAGGTGAAAGAATAATAGGTGCAAGGATTCATTTCTCTTGTAATAAATCAAGGGAACTCAAACATTCATTATTAAAATCAAAGTTAATGTCTTTTTTTTCCAAAAGATGACATAACGGCTTGGAAATTTTTGAAAAGTCTTTAATATAATGTCTACAGAAACCAGTGTCCTAGAAAACTTCTTACCCTTCTTACATTAATAGTAGGTGGTAGTTCAACAATAACTTGAATTTTTGTTGGATATACTTTTATGACTTTCTCAGAAATCTTATGTCCTAACACAATTCCTTCTTCAACCATAAATTGTCATTTTCCCCAATTGACAACAAAGTTTGTTTCTTCACAACTTCTTAGAGCTCTTGTTAAATAATTTAAACATAAATTGAAAGAGGTTCCAAAAACTGAGAAATCATCCATAAAAAAATTATTTCCTTTCTCAATTAAATCATAAAAAATTGACAACATACATATTTGAAAAGTTGCAAGTGCATTACATAATCCAAATGACATCCTCCTAAATATAAAAGATCCATATGGACTAGTAAATGTTGTCTTCTCTTGAACCTCAAGAGCTTAGGGTATTTGTTGGTTTTCAGAATATCCATCCAAAAAGCAAAAATAATGATGCCCAACGAGTCTATCCAACATTAGATCTATAAAAGGTAAAGGAAAGTGATCTTTCCTAGTGGTGGTATTTAATTTTCTATAATCGATACAGATTCGTCATCCAGTGACTTATCTTGTTGGAATTAATTCATTCTTTTCATTTACAACTACAGTCACTCCACATTTCTCAGGAACGTAATGAATGGACTAACCCATGAACTGTCTGAAATAGGATAAATAATTCCTGCATCCAATCACTTTAAAATTTCTTTCTTAACAACTTCCTTCGTTATAGGATTCAATCTTCTTTGAGGATAAGCCTATGCTTATGATTATCTTCCATTAAAATTCTGTGCATACAAATTGAAGGGCTTATTTCTTTAATATCAGTTAATGTCCATCCAAAGGCTTTCTTATGATTTTTTAATATCTCCAATAATTTTTCTTCTTGTTCTGCAGTCAAATCAGAGGATATAAAAACTTGGAATGTAGATGAGTTCCCCAAAAATGCATGCTTTAAACGAGTAGAGAGACCTTTCATCTCAAGTTTAGGAGGTTTTTGAATAAAAAAATCAGAGGTTTACTATTCTCAGCTGTATCTAAAATTTCAAAGTTTTTCTGAACATAATTTGAATCCTTAGTGGTTATCTCATTTGATTTATCCTCAAAATCACTTTCAGTTTCTCTTTCTAGTTCTTTTTTATCTGATATGACTTCATATTTTTATTTGATATGACGTCGCATCTTTCTTGGTAAGGCTTAGCAATATTATAATCAATAATTTTCATTCTATAAAATTTACTATCTTTCTCTTTATCAGGATACTTTATTGGTTTAAACACATTAAATGTAACTTCCTAGTCATTAACTCTCATGATTAGTTCTTCTTTTTGCATATCAATCATAGCATGTACAGTAGCAAGGAAAGGTCTTCCCAAAATGATAGGAATTTATTTATCTTCTTTCATATCTAATATAATGAAATCAATAGGGAAGAAAAATTTATCCACTTTAACCAACACATCTTCTATAACCCTCTTAAAATAAGTAATCGATCAATCAGCTAACTGTAGCATTGCAGTGGTGGAAGATATCTCTCTTAAACATAACCTTCTAAATATATATAATAACATTAGATTAATGCTTACTCTTATATCACATGAAGCTTTTCAATTAATTTTTCTCCAATTACACATGGGATGGTGAAACTACCAGGATCTTTATATTTTTGGCAAAGTTTCTTTTTAATTATTACACTACATTCTTCACTAAGTGCAACAGTCTCATAACCTTCAAACTTCCGTTTTTTATTTAAAACTTATTTCAGAAATTTGGCATAACTTGGCATCTGTTCCAACTCTTTCGCAAAAGGAATACTAATCTTAAGCTTCTTAAATATCTCAAAAAATCTTAAAAATTGTCGATCCAACTTTTGTTATTTAAGTCTTTGAGGAAAAGGAGGTGGTGGTCTTTCTAAATTAGTCTTAGTTGGAGAGATAGGTTATTCAACTTCCTTAAAAATAATTTCCTCCAGTTTTTTAGTTTCTACATTTTCTCTCACAACTTCAATCTTATTTTGAACTTAAATATTTAATACCTTTCCATTCCCCAGTTGGACAGCTTTAAATTGTTCTTGTTCTTTATTTTTTTTCTTTAGGATTGATCTCAACATTCTAGGAAGTGTTCCCTGAGGCCTATTGCTAAGTGCATTAGCAATTTGTCCCAGCTAATTCTTAATATTTTGAACAACATCACTTTTACTTTGTAATTGATTTCTCATTTGTAACACCATTTTTTCTATAGACAACTTCTTCTCCTTAACTTATAGGTTACTACTAAATCCAGGAGGATAATTATGACTATAATTAGAATTGCCCTAGGTGTTCCAGTTTCCCAAGGGGTTTACTTGATTGTTCCCTCATTGTTGACTTCCACCACTATGATTGTTATTCCAGTTAAATTTAGGATAGTTTTTTTCAACCTGGGTTATAATAATTGGAATATGGGTTAATGGGTCTATTAATAACAAATATAGTTTCTAATGAAGTATAAGAATCAATCATTTGTTCTAATGATTTTTCTTCAACCATATGAGGTGTTGAAGAAAAATTCATTCCAATTTGGTCTATTTTCTTAGATAATGCAACAACTCGAGATGCAACCATTGAAATAGCATTATTATCATGCATATTGGCTATTTTATTAGGATTAAACCTCTCTGAGGGCCATTAAAATTTGCTATTAGTCATCTCTTCAATTAAAGCATAAGTTTCATCAAATGATTAGACATTATTGATCCTCCAACAGCAGCATTAATGATAGATCTAAGGTATCTCACTAACCCATTATAAAATGTTTGAATTGTGAATCGGTCCGGAAGAGCATGATGTGGACACTTTCTAAGGAGTCCCTTAAATCTTTCTCAAGCTTCGTATATTGAATCTTCTTCAAATTGAGTAAAAGATGTAATATCATTTTTAAGCATAGCATTTTTCGAATGTGGAAAAAACTTAGCCAAAAATTTTTGAGCTAAATCCCCCCAAGTTCTAATAGATCCAGGTGATAAAAAATTTAACCACGTCTTAGCTTTATCTCTTAAAGTGAAAGGAAAACGTCTAAGTCTGATGGTATCATTTTATATGCCACCATATTTAAATGTAGTACACAGTACTAGAAAAGTTGCTAAATGTAAATTTGGATCCTCAGATGATATTCCCCCAAACTAATTATTTTGTACCATTTGTATAATTGCAGGTTTAAGTTCAAATGAGTTAGTCGCTATAGTAAGGGTTTGAATACTTAAATGAATTTCATCTGTTGTAGGGTTTGTATAATCTCTTAAAGGTCTTTATAAATTATTATGTTCATTTTCAGCAATTTGAATATCAATATTATTTTGCGATATTTTTGTCATTTCTCTGAAGTTGTGAAGTCCTTTTTGTTTTCAGATTTTTCTTATAGTTTCTTCTAATTCAAAACTGTAAGACACTAAACTTTCAGATCCAGAACTATGCATGCAAAAGATAAATATTCAGAAAGTAAGATAGCACAATCAAAATAAAATATTGTTAAAGATTTTAATTTTTTAGTTTTTTAAAAAAATTTTTGGATTTTTTGGTTTTTTCAATTTTTTTTTATTTTTGAAAATTAAAAAGTACCAAAATTTCTTTTTAATTCTCAAAAAGATAAATCTACAGTTCAAATATTATTTCAAAGTTAAAATGTTCTTTTGCTTTTCACGAGAACGACGCCAAAAATTTGACCTAATTCGTAATAACGTTAAAATTTATATTTCTTAAAATTGCCAAAAAGTTGACCAAAATTATATTTAGCGGTTAGTGTGAATAAATGAAATGATTTGGAAAATAAATAATAAGTTTTCATACTATGGGTACTACACAAGTATACATATCGTTTCAAGTAATATAGGATTTTTCTTAAAAACCTAGGCATTGATACCACGAGAAAAGCAGAAATTGTTAATATTGACTTGCAAAACTTCTAAATTGCAGATAAATATGAGAGGAGAACAATGTCGATTTGTTTTTAATGTTTAAAACTAAATTCCAGCACGATGTAACAACTAAATTTAAAAGTTTAATAAAGTTCAAAAGACTAATAAAGTACAAAAATGAGTTTGAATGTTATTAAAAGATCTTTTCCCTTGCAAAGAGATGTTAATCAATGTAGGATTTGATTGATGAAAACGATAAAATGATGTATTGTGCCAAGTAGGAGCATTTTTGTTCATTACTCTCTCTCGGTGCTAGCAAAGAATATTGGTTAACCTATAATTTTCATCAGCTTCTGTTGTAGTGCATAGCAGATTCTGACCTCTTACTTTCAGATTACCCAATATGTCCTCTCTAAAGAACCTACTAGTGACCCTTATGATCCAAACTCTAAACTGAATTGATAAAAGAATCTAGTCTGTCACTCTAGAAAAATCAATTCTATACCCATCAAAACTTATCTCCTTTTCTATTTGCACTCCCCTCATGTGATCCCAACAGCTCTGCCCAAGTTGAAATGTGGTACTCATTAGTTGGTGAAATCATAGCCTCCCAGGTCATATGTTTCTCAACATATTTTAACAATACAAATGATCAGTTTGCAAAGTCAATGAAGAACAACTGAAAATACCATCACAATATTTTAAAATAAAAAGAAATCTTTATATCATTTTCATCCCACAAGATTAATTCCCAAATGCAAGGATAAATAGAAGGAACTACTCAGAATTCATGGAGATAAAATAAAAACACATGATTTGTACTGAAAGCCAAGTCTTATAACAAAAACTTAAACACAAATACAAGATAATTATCTTTATGTCTTCTCCCCAAGCAAATCCTAAAGTTTCATTGAAGCAATCTCCAAACTGTTATACAAAATAATGACTCTCACTCTCACACACACAAACACACACTAAAACCTTCAAGAAGTCTTCTCCAATACACCCCCAAAAAAACTCTCCAAGAATCCTTTTTCGTCCAGAATTTAGCCCTATTAATAGATAAATAAAAATCACCAAGGGTCACTTCAAGCACCCCTTCAAAATTCGGCCAAATTCAATTGATATTCTAGAATTTGGTTACTAGCACTACAGCGCCAGTCTGGGACACTATAACTCCCAGCCAGCTCGATACCTGGCGCGATGGCATTAAATGTGTTGTTATGGCATCATACAAAATCTTCTATTTTCGCTCCATTTTGTCTTCATTTTCTCTAAATCTCCATTCCATATTCCTGAAATCAAAAACATGTAAAATACATTCCTTCAAAGCGCAACATTAACAAAAATATGCATAAAAATGAGCATGAAATGTACACTAAAAATAAGTAATTTTAGGTGGATCGATGAACCATATATCATGATATTTTAAGTCAAGGTTAGAGCACCTAGGATGGAAATTTGGTGGATTTCGAATGAAAGTTTTTAATTAATTTTGGTTGATTATATTAAGTACTTTTAGGTCGCATTCACTTTGGTTGAATTTTAACTATGATTTGGTCCCATTTTAAGTAAATTATTAAGATTATTGTCTTACTATCGAACTTATGGACCAATTTGTTGTTGGCTTAATGGGTCCCAAAAAAAGTCAAAAGTGGGTATGAAGGGGTTCATTTGAAAGGTTTTGACAATCTAAAAGTACTCGCGTAGACCGTTTTGAAAAATAATGCTTTCATGAAAAACTTTTATGTTGGGCCATTTTATATACATGTAAACCCGAAACAAAAAGTTTTATCTGAAATTGTATCTGATCATCATTGAACTGGTTTGCAATTTTCTCATATGTGATAATGAGCATCGTGAAATTTAAAGAATGAAATTCTGATCACTCAATTAGTGTATGGAGAATATGATAACGTTGTAAACGTAGAAGCACTATTCATGCATGAAAACTATACATAAAAAGCTTTCAATAAAAATTACATTATATAATCGTAAACTTGTTTGCATGCTCTCTATATATTATAATAAATATCGTGCAACTTCCATGACGAAGTTTCACATTTTACTGCTATCTGTGGAGAAAATGACAATTTCAGTATGTGTTTTAATTTAAGATGATTTTTAGCTCCATTTTAAGGTTTAGCTGAAGTTGGTTCTGTTTTGATTTGTTTGATCTCATTTTCTTTACAATTAGATTTTAAATGAAGGTTATATTAGGGTTACCCCAAGTTTTAAGTCAAGTGGTGTTAAAAATATAGTTTTTTTAATATCAATTCAGTCATCTGGTAATTATCTTCATTAATTTAATATATTAGGTTATATTAGGTACGAAGATAATTACATTAATTCATTAATTTAAAATTTAAGCTTTTATGTGTGGCAAAAACTTAAAATTTAAATTAATAAATTAATGTAATTATCTTTGTACGACTTTTTTGGTCTGTAAAATGTTTGTGACAAGATACCCATCAAAAGATGGGTTTCTAATATGGCGTCACGACAGTCAAGCGATTGGGACATTGTTTTAATGCAATTTACATTTTAAAAAATTTTAACCATTTGGCAGTCATTGCTATTAATTTATCAATACACGTTAATATTTAATAAAAATGTCATTAGATTCATATTAATGAAAGCGGTCTTGCCCATTTTTTTTAAGATAAATGTGGTTAGGGCTGTAAAAAAAAGTTCGTTCTTCGCAGATAGTTAGTGTTCGGTTGGTCATGAATTCACTAAGTAAATGAGATGAACGTAAATAATTTTTTTTTTTGTTCGGTTAGTTAAACGAACCAAATACGAACAGTGATATGTTCGCTCGTGTTTGAATCGTTATTGTTCGAAATATAAAATAACTTAAAATAATTATATATAAAAAATTTATGATATTTTAAAAAATTAAATTTTATAAATTATAATATATAATAAATTAATAATATTAATATATTACATTAATAATATACTAATATAAATATTAAATATTTATATAATATAAGATGTATAATTAATATAATATATTATTTTTATATATTAATATTAGGGATGTCAAACAGGCTTGTCGTTCGCGAACAGCTCGTGTTCGGCTCGTTCGTTAGGAAACGAACACAAACAGTGACTTTGCGAACAATTTCAAACACGAGCTAATTTCAAACAAACTAAATTTCAAACGAATCGAACACAAATACAAGCTCCATTCGTTCGTGTTCGGTTCATTTACACCCCTAATTCTGATATCTTTTTATTGTTACTTTGACTCCCTTCAATTATTTTATTTAATTACTTATCAGTGAAAAAAAAAAAGAGAACTAACTTTTTATACACATTACATGATCACTGAAAGAAAATCTGAAATATCTAAGGAAACAAAAGAAAATAAAGCTCCCAACTATTATTAATTGACAAAAGAAAGATTAATGTAAAAGTAGTTAAGGAAACATATGAAGAAATAACAAAAAAATAAAGTGGGATTAGACGGCAAATAAGGATGGGGGAAACCAAAGAGAAAATAATAATTTTTTAGCTAAAAAATTTATGCGTTGGGTTAATCAATGCGTATATCTAATTTCTGTCGCTGCTTATACCCCTAAAACCAAACAGATCAAAAAAGATGAACGAAAAGCTCCATAATCCCATTTCGGGCTACTGAAATTGAAACGATATATGGTGTAGTCCCAACATTAAATAGTAAATGGACTTCATTATGGCTCGGCCATAATCAAATTAGCCGAAAATGGCAATTGTAACAATAAAAAAAAGCAGCTATTCATGTTGAAACTGAGTTAATAGTATTATATGGTAGAATTAACAGTGATGCCAACGTAAGGCTTAGGAAGAGGCTTATGTTGAAACTGAATAGAAATGGTTGATTTAAGATCTACAGAGGATTAGATTTTTTATTTAAAGTAATTAGCATTGAGGTTGGTGAGAAATAAATGATGTCACAATTGTTAGCCTTAACAAAATTGAACAAATTATTATCATATATAATATAGGAGTGGCTTTGATTTTTAGTCTATACATGTTGATATTGACATTGCTCATCAAGATGCCTAAAGAAGGAATTCATAACAATATTGAAGAGGTATGGTGAGTGGGGGCAATAATACGTTAGACTATAGAATGTATGAGAGAAAATTTTTAGGTTAGTATTAATGATGATTGAAAAGTGAGCATTAGTATTGAAACATTTAACCTAGTCAATAAATATGGGAGGGAAGCTAAGGGAATTCATTCTATTGAAAAGAAAATTCATGCTAAGAGTGTCAAAAAATTTCTTAAACTGAATCTTAAAATAAGAAACATTGGTAGTCACTAAAAGAATTAAAAACATGGAGAACGCTACTGATAAAACTATTGTTTACAATATCCCTATTAGAATTAATTTTAGCCTAATAAAAATGTATAATAGTTAGAAGAATATGATTTAATCTTCCATAAATAAGGTTATCAACATATTCATGGATTGTATTACAAAGAGATACAAGTCAATAATCACCATTCAATTTAGGACGATTACTCTTAGGAATAAGATTAATAATAATAATTTAAAATTTTTGTGGTTATTTAGTATTATAGCAAGAGGATTTAATTAGCTAAATAAAAAGTAAATCGAAGATGTCTCAATAATACTTGAATAATTTAGAAGTAAGACTATCAGTTAAAAGCTTTATTTGAGCCAATGCTAAAGAAAGTAGATTTAACATCATCATATAAATCTGTGCTAAGATAATTACAATCAAAATTGTTAAGCATAGATCCAATAGGAATAAATATAAATTTTTAAAATTTTTTAGAACTAATTAAAATGAAGGAGAAGTAACCAACAAGACTACTAGAAATAGCCTAACAAAATGAAGAATAGTATTATTAAAGGATTGCTCTCCAATATGATTTTTTCTAACTTTGACTTCAATCTGCTTATAAAGAAATGTTAGGTTGTTCTCTTCTTCAGAAATTTAGGCTCATTTGACTCTCTATTTCACCTATTTGTTCTTACAGATAGTGGCCTCAACTGGCTTATGCTAAATATTAGCAGACTTATAGAAGAGATCCTTGGAATTAGAGTTGTGATGCATGACTTAAAAGATCTGTTCTTTTTAAAACATGAGTATGGTGGCTTAATTGGTTGTGGGATTAAAGGAAATTCATTTAATTCCATTAATACCAAGATTAAAATTTTGGATTCTATTGCAGAGAGAGAAAAGGGGCCTTATTTCTCTTCATAATTTTTTATTATCTATGGTTCACCTTCTCTCTTTCTTTTATCCCCCTGGTGTTTTTATCTTCACGGTATGTTTACATAACAAATTTTGATCCAACACTTTTTCAGGCGTTATAATTATAGGCATATGAAAAATTAGAAGAGTGTCATTCTAAGATGTTAATAATATTACAAAGAAGCTTGTATAAACATGGATAAAGCCAAAGAGTTTATAACATAACATCTAGCCGAATTTGAGGACCAAGTGGCTCAAATGATATGGGAGGAGGGATGGCGCATCCTTTTTGAATGGATCCCTAAGAAAAAAATTTTGGTATAATTACTAACTCCATTTTATAGGGGGAGACAACCTAAGGATATTGAGGCATTACATCCACCCCTAATAAAAGGTGATAATGATTATGCATATTACCCAAACTATGAGGCCTCCGTCTCGTACTATATAGAATAAAGATTGTTGACCTCACTTTTGGTTGAGGTTTAGTTTTCACTCTTTAGTAGCCTAGGGTCTAGCAATAGGGTTTTCCCGATGACTATTCCTAGAAAACTAGAAAAGGAACCCACACCCCACACCATCTGAGGAACCTTGTATTTTTGTACAAAAATAATTATATTAAATTAAATACACTTGAGGAAATTATGAAAAGTGGTTTTTGAGTTCCTTGTGATCAGAGGCACTTGGGAAAAATAAAAATTATTTTTTTATAAAATACTTAATTTTTTAGCTTTATTTTGAATTTTAAAATAATTAAAAATAATTAAAAAATCCCAAAAATATCAAAATATTTCAAAATGTGCCTAATTTTTCTTTGATCACTTGGGACTCATTAAAATATTTTTCCTAATTTTTCATAAGTTAAAAATAAATTTTAAAGGCTTAAAAGTTGATTTTCTTCATTTTCCCACTAAAATAATTGTAATAAATTAATTAAAAAAAAATCATGAAATTTTGTCTAATTATTTCTTTGACCTAGGGAAACCTCTAATAATTTTCTCATAAATAAAAACTTTATTTTGGAAAAGTCAAATAAAACAATTTCTAAGGAATCCTATTTTCTGGGTTTAAATAAATATTTAATTTAAATTAAATTTTGAGAAGTCTACATATTCTCCTCTAACATTATAATTACCTCATGGATATGACACTTTAAACCTTCAAAGTCATTTGGGTTATATTTAATGAGTTATGAAGTGAAGTGCCCCAAAGGCAAAGTGGTAATTTTATACTTTTGTTCCTTAAGCAAAATTTAGGATTAGCCAAGGGAAAATGAATAATTTTGATCTTAATAAATATGTTTGGATGATTGAAATACAATGGGATTAAAAAGTAGAAACTCACTCACCACCCTTGCAAAACATCAACAAAATCATAATTTTTCTAACCTTCATGTCTTGGAAGTCAACTAAGATCAAACGATTCTTAAGTAATGGGCTTAAGTCGGAAAGATGATAATTTATTTTTCTTAAGCCTAAAGTTAAGAATGATTTGACTATTTGATAAGAATACATATCACTTAAATTAAAATTTTGATAATTATCATTTCACCTCACCTATTATGATAAGCGGATTATTAAAGACTTGGTAGTGACCTAGGCTCAATGTCTAAACTCAATTAATCAGATTTAGAAGATAATATGATTGGTGGTTAACATCTTTAAACACTACAAGCCTGACCTTAATTATGGGCACCACAATCTTAAATAACCCACACTTGCCTTAGGGTGCCCACTCACATAACTTTTAAATGAAACATCATTGGATTAATTGGGTATCGTATCCTCGAGATAATTAAATTGGCAGGTTTCACTGAGCAACAGGGTAGTCACACTTCAACCTCAGATGATTAATGAAACAATATGATTAGTCCAAAAATGAACTCGGAATATTTCAAGAGATATTCAAAATGACCCAGGGGCATGCCTCGGACACTTTGAAATCTATTCGACATTCTGAAGGGCAAATTGGACTTGTCATATTTTGTTCTAAAATCATCCACTAGGATCGTCTAAGATTCAATAAATTCATAACTTGAGGTTTTGTAGCTAAAATTTTATCTACTCCTGCAATTTAAACTCCTTGCAAAATTATATACATGTCTTGCAAGTACCATGTCTTGCAAGTACTATACATGTCTTGCAAGTACTGACCTTTCAGGTGGTGGAATGAGAAGAATCGACAGGTACGCTTTTAAATTAATGGATTTACCTTTCTATAATTCTGGTCTTGAGCTTGCATGTTAAACAATGATTTCACCCTGCATGAAAACCAAAACTACTAGGATAGCTGCAAAAGCAAAACTAAATTAAAATCAACCAGGATAAAATTCACCGTCACAACATTCAAAATATAAGACAACTCAAAATTTAATCACAAACATCACAAAACAACAATTGCAACTAAATTAAGACATCTCTATCGGATGATCGGGAATCCCTCGGAGGAGGTAACCTACGATTGCTAACGAGATTTCCCATGGTCTAAATGAAAGTACAG
>NW_018164444.1:37633633-37643172 GCF_001263595.1 Phalaenopsis equestris | reverse complement strand
AAACGAGGGAATCGTAGGATCCTAACCAGTGTAAAAATTGGCTTCACTGGACCTATCTAAAGGGAAAACCTAAATACATTCTATGACATTTAACATTATAACCTGACACATTAGAAAACTTAAACTCGTCATGGTGAGGAGCTTGAAGCTTTCCTATGGGCAGCATTCTTCGACAACGATCTTCAACAGTAAGAGGATCTACAACAGCATATCTCTCTTTAGAATTAAATAAACAAGTCATATGATTTTGAGGTTGTCTGCCTAGTGCAACATAAATCCTCACTTTATCTTTAGGCTTTTTGTGTAGCTCTGTTGTGCAATATAAGCTCTAACTCGTGTTAGAATTCCGAGGTTGTCCTCTGTCATGACCTAAATTCTCACATTTTCCAGGTCATTTGTGTGATTCTTTCATATAAGTGTAAGCCCTAGTTAATAAAATTGACTATATGAAACATTTGAATAATTTCTCCTCAAAACTGAAGCGAAACCATAGGATAGACTAGGAAGTCACCAAGGTTCTCCTCCGGATCTATGACATCCCTTAGTTCTTCCCTCTTTGGATTCTACAATAAATGTTCCAAATTTGAGTCATTCCACTTTTACACCTCTTTGTCCGATCTCGTCGAAAAGGCCTATCATTTTGACATCTTTGAAAATAATATTTTCTGATTTTTATCGAGAGTTTGAAACCATAGGATAGACTAGGAAGTCACCAAGGTTCTCCTCCGGATCTACGACCTCCCCCAGTTCTTTTTTATTTTGATTTCTTCCCTCTTTGGATTCTACAATAAATGTTCCAAATTTGAGTCATTCCACTTTTACACCTCTTTGTCCGATCTCGTCGAAAAGGCCTATCATTTTGACATCTTTGAAAATAATATTTTCTGATTTTTATCGAGAGTTTTCTTAGGTAACTTCAATTATCTAAGATGTAATTAACTATAGGGGCTTGCCCTTATTGGAAGCTTTTCCGAACCAAGATTAATATAAATCTTATTTAATACTTCATATTAAATAGAAGAACTTGTCGGCAAATAAAATGGTTTCGCAGACCAAATGGATGTCATATATTTCTTAGTTTATTTGATTGAACCTCACTCTCAAGTCTTGTGTTTATCTTTGTGTTTGTTTATCTTTCGGGATAGATACAGGATTTGAGGTATAGTGCTCTTTCATTTTAACTATAAAAAAAATGGGGTCGATTTTATTACATATTTTTCTAAACTTATATGTATACATATGTAAATTAAATGTTTTTTCAAAGCGGACGACGGGATTTCGATTCTGACGGCCGACAACTTCCAACGGACAACTCCACAATCAAAAATAGTGTCGACCAGTGATCTTACAAGTAATGGAATAACCATGAGAAATGAATTAAGATAAAATATAACCAACGAGGATGAAATTTCTTTGAAGTGTACAATATTTAAAGAACCTTAATGAAATGTTTTCATTTGAAAAAAAAAGAAAATCAGTGATACAATGAGTTTTATAAATATTAAAAAAACATATAAATCTGAATGCCATAAGTGCCCATAAAATATTTACTTTTAGGATGACTACTAACAATATTTTTCTATATTTTATAGAAGACCTTCAAGAAATATATATATTATCTTATCATGTTTAACATGTTTATATATAAAAAGAACTAAGAAAATGTATAGGAGAAAGATTTTTGCTCATCCAATGATAACTTTTTGAAATATATATACTGTACCTGTGTGATTAATATTATTTTGTGTGTGTATGTTAAGTAGTCATTATGAAGTAGTGGTAGAAAATTCATGTCACCTTATTTAATAAACACTTGAAATATCATAGGAAAAGAAAAATTAAACCATATAAGAAAACAATTTATAAGCATCTTGGTGCCTGAGCCACCATTGATCCAAGAGTCATGGAAGAAACTAGGTGAGAATTGTTATAAAACCCTGATAAAGATGCACATTTAAATTTTGATAGAAATGGAATAAAGGTTCTATAAATGAATTATTTATGTGTTTGAAACATAAGGATCCCTATATTTTGAAGCGCTAAAAAGCATAATAAAAATTTATCTTTTAGAGACTCAAACTAATTTAGAGTTACACATGAAATATAAAGCATATAAAGAAGGAAGATCCAAGCCACTACTTTCAATTGAAAAATTGGAAAGTAGTAAATATATATATATATATTTTAATTCCTATTATAATTTTAGTTCACAATAAAGCTAAAGTTCCTTTCTTCAAAACCTTAAGAAAGATAGTTGTTCCAAAACAGAACTAAAAAAATTTCCTAATAATTGATCTCAATGTTTAGCATCTACTAGAAAAGTATATTTTCTTCCAATGACTCGAGCAAGAATGAACTGTATATATAATTTTTGTTCCATCACTAATGTTGAGCTTACAGGATGAAGTATAAACCCAAAAAGTTTTGAAAGTAGATATTTACAAATTACGCCATGCACCCCCCACACACACACGAAATTAAAGAAAAAATTAAATATAGCTTTAAAATTAACTTCCATAGATAAAAATGTAGTATATTTATCTATATTACCAAATAAAAAAAGAGAAACATGTCAAAGTTTTAAAATTATCCAAAACAGTATTATGCAAGTAATAGATTGTTTATTGATCTTGTCAGACGCATAAATGTAATAAACATGAATAACGAAAGATAATGTATTATTATTACTCACTTAAGACAAATTTAGTACAATGGGCTTTCATTGTACTTATGTCGCGAAAAAGATATTTTATAAAAAACTTAATCAACAAAGAAGATAATACTGAAACTTTATGCGGATTAAATGTGGTAGGTAAATATTCTATTAATTCATTATTAATAAACACAACAAAGACCTTATAAGTGCTTGCTACGAACCAGTTAAATTGTAATAGGGAAATCAAAGGCTCTTAAATCAGAGAAAAAGAATTATTAGTAAACTATGTTAAAGGCTTTCTTTTTCTTAAATCTAACGTAAGGAAAAAAATATTTCAAAGTGTTACATTGATAAAAGTGAGGCAATGTCCTGATAGTTAGACTCTACAAGTAAGAGGCATTTTTATAAATGGAATTACAAAATAGAAGCGTCCAATAATCATTTAAAATATTATCATGAGATGTCATAGAGATTAAGGTGATAGATGAATCCTTAAGATAATATGAAAGTTTAGATAAAGATAAAATTTAGTGCACAACCTCAGCGAAGTTGGCTAATGACATATTAACCATTCTTAGGAAATTTTAAAGTGAATCTAGTCCAAGAGCTTTTTTTTCTTTTCAATATCATTAAAATCTTATTTGATATTCTCATAAAACATGTATCAAGGATCATTGCACTTATTTCAAATGAAGGTAAAACTAATGAAAATGTACTAAGAGTAAGAGAGGTGGAACTGTCTTTAATATTTAAAGAAGATGAAAAGTTAGAGATAGCCTCATGAGATTTATCATTCTGAAAGTTTATGGTACTAATATTGCAAGAAATTTCTTTAAAATAATTATTATTTCTCCAGCTATTTTTTGGATAGAGAAGTTAATACCATCTTTCTCTTTGAAAGGCAAGAGTAGTTAACATGCTATTAAATATATTTGTTGTTACATCTAATTACTTATTTCAAAAATGTTTTGGTTGGCAACACCTTTTAAAATAGATCATAACTTAGGGGTTAATTTTGATTTGAAATATTTTATTTCATTTTTCTTTAATATTAGATGTAGTCTTAGAGATACTAGGAAAAATTCTAGAAGTTGGTATTATTATTAGTTTAGTTGTAAGAGAGAAAAAAAATTGTCCACCAATAAGAATGTTTCAAGCAATAAGAAACATCAACAATAAGAATCATCACAAGAAAATTATAACTTTGGCACTAAAAAATATTTATACAAACACATGTCTTGAGATTTAAAGAGATCTCCAACTAAGCCAATATAAGAGAATGATCTGATATAAGTGGTTGAAAGATGGTAAAGTGTGGCAAATAAAAAACTTAAAGACATTTTTATTACATAATATCATAATTAAGATGCACATAATGGGAAATTCTTGTTGTTGTTTAGGACAATTAAAGGATAAACAAGTGATAGAGAAATCTGATGGCACATATTAAAAAAATATAGCTAAAACAAACCAACTAACGTACAAAGGAAAGAGAAAATGCCACTCAAAATTAACCAAGTTTCAACTATAGTAAGAACAATGTTTGTGACAGAATTTTAAAAGAAAATATTTTTGAAAGTGCCATTTTCAATATAAACAAACACAATCATGTAGAATTAGGTGTTGTGTTAATGATATCAGGGGCCATATCTTTTCATAATAGAGATTAACAGTAATAATTGAAGTATATTGAGGTTGGTACATCTGCATGTTAGCCTGGTTAGAAATGGAAGAAGCAACACATTTAGAGTTGCTTTCAAATATTTAAGAGTACGTGAGAGATGGGGAGTTGATACTCTGAGCCAAATGGATAAACAAACCTTCGTGATCACATGCAATAATGATAACAGATGTAAATGAATATGGGAAGGGTATAGTTTTAGAATAGTTGCTCCAACATGAGAATGTGCTTTTATTCCTACTTCTTTCATCACAATAAACAATTTCCTAAAACTTTGGAATTGATAAAATATTGTGTAATTTGTGGTATGGAAAGCACCATAAGCAACTATGTCGTAGGTAGAAGAAGGGGATTGTTTTAGTTTCCATAAAATCGATTGTTGAATATTCATTGGTTTCACAGAAAAATGATGAATTTTAAAAGAACAAAAGTTGTGGAAATCTAAACATTGTCCTTGACAGAGAATAATCCAGAAAATTAGCCATTAAGGGACCAATATTGGGAGGAATTACAATCTTATTAAGAAAGATAGATATTTCGGATTCAATTCAAAAGTAAATGGATGTTTAGGTAATTTGATTCAAATCAAGATTTTTTTAATGCTCTATATTAGATGTCAGCTTTTTGGGAAATAATGACTTTTCATTCAAAAATTAAGAACCTTTATTATTCATCTCATTCAATTCTTTGTCATTAGTAAACTTAAGAAAAAAAAATGTCATTTGTAAGGGACAATAGTTCAAATGTTCCTTTCGGCTTTCAAAGTTGCTTACAAATTAAAATAGGTTGTCAGAGGAAGACCAATAGTCAATAGCATAGATAACTCAAACAAGGCTCCAAAGCTTGGCTTTCCTCAGCTTCTTTGTCTAAAACAAAGTTTGGTATTTTTAGCATTGGATATAATTCACAGAGAAGCCGGAGGTATTAAGCAAATGTGCTGGTCGTAGAGCTTTTCAATTCAAGGACAAATTGGTTCAACCATTAGCTAGCACTAGTTGAAGAAGAGATGGAGATGAAGCTCAAAATGGAAGATAGGAAAATTCCACTATTTACATTGTAGCCCTAACGTGGCCAAGCTAGAGAATGGGGGATGCACAAAAGCAAGAAACACAAGTAGTCATTAACAAGTAAGGAAATTTACATACAAACCACATAAGACATAATTTTAATGTGTTTACTTATCTAAAAACTAATGCTTGATATTTTTATTTATAATACTTTGGTGTTAGAAATCTAAGCTCAAAAATGTATATTTTACTTCTAACAAGTTAATAATATGATATTTTTTTATGTTATACTAAAATTTTGTGCGGGTTTGCATGCAAATATAAAAGTTTAAGTACTTGATATGCAAATATATAAGAAATATGTGTATGCATGCATATAAAAGAGAAAGAAAAAAAAAAAAGGAGAAGGCAAAAAAGAGAGAAAGAAAGCTACCAATGAAGCTCTAATAGAGAGAATAATACACTATTGCCATATCAATTATTACTATATCAGAAAAATGTTGCACCCAAACTCATTAAAGAGGATAGCATTTGGGAAGTACTTATCAATGTACACAAAACAACAAAAAACGATTCAAATAAAAACGTTGCACAATGGATTTGCAATGTCGCCGGTTAGGCGAAGACCAAGACTATAAAACCGTCCCCACTCTCTTTCATTTCCTCCCCCAATTATCTCACCTTCACTTCCAACTGCCCGCTTTCATATTTTCTAATACCTAAAATAACCTCAAGTTTTAAACTATTTGCAACCCAGTCCCGGCTTCTGCTTCATTTTCCCTCCATTTGGAGCCTGGAAACGAGTCCAGGTTTCAATGGCGGAACCCATCAGACCGTTCTTTTGTCTCTTTTCACTCCCTGCTTCCACTTTCTAAAACGAAAGGCGGATTGGACAGAAGCCCGCGCGCGCGCAGTGGGAGAGAGAGAGAGAGAGATGCAGAGATTCTTTGTGGTCGCAGCTCTAGTGTTGCTGCAGCGATGGCCCATGGTGTTCTCCTTGAATCAGGAAGGTGAAGATCTTCTTCAGGTTAAACTCGGTCTTGACGACCACAGGAACGCTCTCGCTAACTGGGATCCTAATGATTCCACTCCCTGCAGCTGGGCAGGAATCACCTGCTCCAACATTACAGGCACCAGCGGAAAGCCTTCCGTGACAGGAGTTGATCTCCACGACCTCGATCTTTCTGGGCCATTCCCCGCCTCTTTCTGCCGCCTTCCCAATCTCTCCTTCCTCTCCCTCTCCCTTAATTTCATTAACTCTACCCTCCTAAATTCCTCAATCCTGCCCTGCCCTGCTCTCACCCACCTCGACCTTTCCCAGAACCTTCTCGTTGGTTCCCTTCCTTCTGCTCTTTCCTCTCTTCCTCTCCTCCGCTACCTTGATCTTACAGGTAACAATTTCACCGGAGCCATACCCCTCTCATTTGCCCTCTTCCCTTCTCTCCAAATCCTCTCCCTTACCGCTAACCTCCTCAATGAAACCATTCCCGAATTTCTTGGCAACATTTCCACTCTCCAGGAACTCAATCTCGCCTACAATCCCTTCGCCTCTGGCCCCATCCCTTTTTCTCTAGCCAACCTCAGCAATCTCCAAACCATCTGGCTTGCAGGCTGTGGTCGCATTGGCCAGATTCCTCCAACCCTCAGCCGCCTCAAGAAGCTCATTAATCTTGACCTATCCAGCAACCTTCTCACTGGTACCATTCCCGACACTCTCTCCGGCCTAGGTTCCGCTGTCCAGATAGAGCTATACAACAATTCACTCTCCGGCTATTTCCCCACCGGGCTCTCAAATATCACCACCCTAAGTCGTTTCGACTCAGCCATGAACCTCCTCTCCGGCCCGATTCCCGATGATGTCTTCTCTATCCCACTACTTGAAAGCCTCCATCTTTACCAAAACACATTCAACGGCTCTCTTCCTGCCACCGCTGCCAAGGCTGGCAAACTTGTGGAACTTCGTATATTTTCAAACCATCTCTCGGGTTCTCTTCCCGCCGAACTTGGCACTAACTCGCCGCTAATGTTCCTGGATCTATCAGGCAACCAGCTCACTGGCGAGATCCCAAAAGGAATCTGCGACGGCGGCAAGCTGCAGGAGATTCTTCTCATTAACAATTATCTTTCCGGCAGCTTGCCTGAAGGTCTCGGACGTTGCCGGACTCTTACACGTATCCGTCTTGCAAATAATAGGCTCTCTGGCGACGTGCCTGCTGGTATGTGGGGGCTGCCTCACGTCTCGATTATGGAACTCACGGACAACTCCTTTTCTGGCGGTATAGCTCCCAGCATCGCCGAAGCCGCCAATCTTTCCAATTTGCTGATCGCCGGGAACCAGTTTAACGGAATTATTCCAGAGGGAATCAGTTCACTCTCTAAGCTTTATGAATTCTCTGCCTCGGATAACCAGCTCGCAGGTCCATTGCCAGAGTCACTTGGATTATTAACAGAACTCGGACAATTAGATCTCCACAACAACTCTCTATCCGGAGAGTTGCTCACTGGAATTCAGTCCTGGAGGAGGCTTACCAAGCTAAACCTTGCAAACAATGAATTTTCAGGAAAAATTCCGCTGGAGCTGGGGAACTTGCCGGTTTTGAACTACCTTGACCTATCAGGTAACGTCCTTTCAGGTGAGATCCCTATCCAACTGCAGAATTTGAAGCTAAACCAGTTCAATCTATCCAGTAATCAGCTGTCAGGTCCCATCCCGCCAATCTTCCACAACGAAGCCTACAAAACTAGCTTCCTTGGCAATCCGGGCTTGTGCGCGGATTTTAATGATCTATGCCCGAGCAACGATAGTAATAGACACGGCCGCAGCAAGTTCTTCTGGCTTCTTTGTGCAATCTTTTTGTTTGCTGCGTTGGTATTCGTTGTTGGGATTGCTTTGTTCTACTGGAAGTATAGGAGCATCAAGAGGGGCAAGAAAATGATGGATAAATCCAAGTGGACCCTGACTTCATTCCACAAGCTGGGCTTCAGTGAGTATGAGATATTGGATTCATTAGATGAGGATAACGTAATTGGCAGCGGGGCATCTGGTAAGGTTTACAAGGTAGTTCTGGGCAACAATGAGGCTGTGGCTGTGAAGAAGCTGTGGAAAACAAAATCTTTGAAGAATGATGGCGTTAACCAGCAGGAAACTGCTTGTGATGCTTTCGATTCAGAGGTAGCGACTTTGGGGAAGATTAGACACAAGAATATTGTAAAGCTCTGGTGCTGTTGCAGTCACAGGGAATGCAAGCTTCTGGTTTATGAGTACATGCCGAATGGGAGTTTGGGGGACTTACTGCATAGCAGCAAGGCGAGTCTGTTGGATTGGCCCACCAGGTTTAAGATTGCCTTGGATGCAGCAGAGGGACTCTGCTATCTGCACCATGACTGTGTTCCGCCAATTGTTCACAGGGATGTTAAATCCAATAACATACTATTAGATGCGGAGTTTGGGGCAAAAGTTTCTGATTTTGGGGTTGCGAAAATGGTCGATGCTAATGGAAAGGGACCTCAGTCCATGTCTGTCATTGCTGGTTCATGTGGATACATTGCTCCAGGTATGTTTTTACCTGTGAAGCTTGTTGAACTTTCTAATTTTACATTTAATTTTTGTTTGCTGATCTTCTATAAAAAGCTTTTATGTCTTGCGTACTCATAAATTTATTGTCTGATGCTTTAGCCATCTTGGTTATGCTAAACTTTTGTCATGTTCTGGATTTCTATTTTTCATAGTGAATCTGCAGGGAAATCGAAAGGCTTTTGTTGTTCCCTCTGTGTTTTTTAGCCTAGAGTGGTACTTTTCTTGTTTCATAAATAAATTTTATAAGCACGAATTAGACCATTTTCGCGTCCTATGTTGCATCAATTTTACCTGTTTATAGTGTCATCCAAGCTGCCCTTCCAATTCATCTTTATAAGCACTCCATGCAACCCTATGTAAAAAATTAATTGCACGTCCTGATGAAGAAAGAGCACAGCATCTATGCTGTTGGAAGCTTCCACAACCTATAATTTACTCTAACAAATAAGAAGGCTTTTCTTGCCAACAGAAATCAATTATGGTATCATTTTCCATTGTTGAGTTGGTTATGGTAATATAAAAATAAATAAATAAATAATATAAACAATATATATATATATATATATATATATATATATATATATATAAACAAATGGACAGAGAATATTATACGAGCCC
>NW_018164444.1:37606785-37633502 GCF_001263595.1 Phalaenopsis equestris | reverse complement strand
TATGTATATATATATATATATATATTATTTATGTGTTTTTGTGAAGTGCTTAATCCATTTTACTCTTTCATGTACCTTGTACGCAGGATGATTTTAATTTATGATGAATGTTACCCGTAATTTTATGAAAAACAATACTGGATACACATTCCGTGATTGAGAGATTGTTGGAAGAACATGGGAGGCATGTTAGACCTGAACCCCTGATATAATAATATCGGCTTGTTGGTTTCTATTAATTCATTAGCATGCTGAGTTTAACTTGAGATTGTTTTGTTAGTAACCTCAATATTTTCAAATGATTTGTAGTATGAGATGCCAACATAGTGATACGTTCAATGTGCATGAAATTGATCTGAAACGCTACTGTAGTGGTATTACACCGGTTTAGTCAGTTATTATCGGTTTTTATTTATTTATTAGTATGCTGATACTTGGTTGAGCCACTACTGTATTAGTCACATGAATATTAAACTATTTTGGCATTTTAGTATACTGCAAACGTTCCATTAAATCTAAAAAGTTTGTTAATTTGATGATTTGTTAATATATGTTACTGTTGCAGAATATGCATACACCCTTCGCGTTAATGAAAAGAGTGACATATATAGCTTCGGTGTTGTTATCTTGGAGCTGGTAACTGGCAAGCCCTCAGTGTGCCCAGAGTTTGGGGAGAAGGACTTGGTGAAATGGGTGTGCAGCAACATTCAGCAGAAAGGGGAGGAGAGTGTAATCGACTCCAAGCTGGATAACTGCTACAAAGTGGAGATTGCCAAAGTCCTCCACATAGGTCTCCATTGCACCAGTAATCTTCCCATCAACCGGCCTTCGATGCGGAGGGTGGTTAAGATGCTGGTTGAAGTTTGTGAAGAAAGCAAGCCGACTCTTCTACCGAAGGATGGCAAACTGTCTCCATACTACTATGAAGAGGATCCGGGGAGTGTTGCTTGAGAAGAAGCTTTAGGAGAGGGTCTGAATATCTTGGGCGCTCATTTTTCTGAGAATGATATGGAAGATATTCAAACTTCTGTGCCCCAGCCTTAAGTGAAAAGAAAGACGCTTGCCTGTTATTGCATTGGTGCCAACCATGTAGAGATTTACTGGCATTAACCTTATGTGAGATGTTCCATCTTTGTAGTTTATTGTTGGCCTGATTGCCGGAATGCTGTACAACAGTAGTCTGCATAACTGCTTTCAGGATGTTAAAGGGTCAGTTTGTTGTATTGGTTTGTGCATCAATCATATAATCTTCTCTGATGCGACAAGGAAAGCGGCTGTAATCTCTTAGGTTTGCTGCACGCTTATTTATTTTGATTTCTATATGGTATGAGAGCCTCGAAGTAATTGCGATGACTGTTGCAAGGACATGAAATTTAAAATACTTTTGTTAAAATTGCTCATTTGTTTGTTGAAAGGTAGAATCTATCGTTTTCTTATGGTTTATTAGATAGAGAGTGGCATGATACCTGCAAGGGGCAAGCAAAAAATTATAGAATCGTAAAATTACAAGGGGGATGCTGCTCAATATCATCTTCTATATCTTAAAATCATACAAGGCTTATATATATATGACCGATTCTCAGGCAGCTACCGAAATTACAAAAAAGTTGTCTTACTAATTCAAATAACGTTCAATTAGCTGTCCTAGATATGTCATTATTATAAACAAACTCAGTTGTATGGAGGTGTAAATCCTAACTTCCTAAGCTTCAACCCAGCAAGACCATCAGTTTGGGGGTGAAAAGCTGAGGAAAACTTTTATTTTGTTCTCATTGGTTTCGATGAGGCCTTCCAAAAATATGAATTTAGTATCCCTATCATAAATTATGGTAGAAAGAATTCCTTGTAATCTCATAATTTCTCTAAAGGATAGTTTGGCTTTGTAAGATGCATCATTTGTTTTAGAGAGAAGCAGAAAATGTGACATTTTGGAGATCCAATCCACAATTATAAGGATACTCTCATGACTTTTAGGCATCCTTGGTAAGCCTAAAATAAAGTCTGTGGAGATGTGTTCTTATGGTCTAAAAGGAATAGGTAAATGTGTGTGAGGACCTGCTTTTTGTTTTATTGTTTCTAGCTAGAAGACATGTTTTAAAGTTAGAATACAAGTCTTTCAACATCCCTATGTTTAAATGGCTAATAAAATCATTTCTCCACTTAATTTTGGGACTTGAACTTCCCAAAATGTCCAGCAATTCACAAGAATGATAATTCTTCCATAAGAAAATCTTTATAGATGTTCTAGGAATACATAGACTCTGCCTTAGAAGGATAACCATCAATAATCATAAAAGAGTTGTTAAATATTAATGATTCAAGCTCTTGCTCTAAATAGATAAGACAAAAATTAGGACATACCTTATGATTGTCTTTCATGATTGTAAAACCAAGGAGTTGAAACTTTAAAGTTGTAGTTAAAAGAGATATTTTAGATAAAGTGTCTCCTGGATTATTATATACACCCAACTTATGTTTGAGAACTAATTTATAATATTCGTAGTACTCCACCCATTTGGTATGCCTGTATTCAACTTATTTTGGGAGTTAATAAATATTAGAGCTTGGTGGTCCATGTTAAGTATTTTGCTAAGTAGAACTTCAATCTTTTGGGCTACCAGATTGCTAAAATTTCTAATAATTCTCTTATAAAAAGTGGCTAAACAATGAAAACTCTTACATCAGTATAGATTTTAGAATTAACCAGTCAATAATGGATTGTATTTTTCATGTATCGGCTTTTAAACCATGTACTGATACAATAAAGCCTAAGGGTATAACTTTGAACTGAAGGAAGAAACCTTCTTTTCAAATTGATATAATGTATTGTTTTTCAAAGTAATCCTAAAACTAGTTGCAAGACATTGAGAGGTGAGATTTCATTAGGACTGTAAATAAGGATGTCATCAAAATACACAACTAGGAAATGTCCAATAAATGGTTATAGAAAAGTGTTCGTCAATCTCATGAAAATAGTGGAGCATTGAAATGACTAAATAGCATAAATTGTCATTCATAAAGGCTGTCTGAGGTTTTAAATGTTGTCTTTTACTCATCCACTGGTCAAATCCTAATATAATGGTAGTTACCTTTCAAATATATCATGAAGAAATATTTCATCCTCAAATATAATCAAGCATATCATCTAACATATGTATAAACTATACTTGGTAGTAGATTGTTTCACAACTCTACTATATATGCACATTCTCCAAATTCCATCTTTCTTTGGGGTCAAAAATTGGCAGTACAACATAAGGGCTTAAACACTTTTATTAAAGTCATTTGTTGGAAGTTCATCCCCTTGTTTCTTCAAATCAGAGTGCTTAGTGGAGTTCATTTTATAATGGTGTAGGTTTGGAATTTTGGAACTAAAAATCAAATCTTAGCATGTTTTATATCCTTAACATGATAACTCATATGGAAGGTCATTGGGGTTAAAATCACTAAACTTTAGAAGAAAATTGCATCCACTATATATATGTGGTGAGAACCTGAATTGGATGAAACGTCTCTAAGTTACAAAATGAATAAAGAGGTCAGATCAAAAAAATTATTTAGCCAACTATTTATATCCTAGGGATTCAATAGTGATATCTGTATTTATAGTATCACAATCAAAATTCACCCTTATCAATAGTGATTAATGCTATCAACTAAAGTTTGGAGTTATAATTTTGGCTAGGCTTTGGTTGCAAATCAGAGTTGGGATTGTGAGGAGGTGTAGGAAAAATTTTATGTAGACTAATTGAGGTTTTTTTTTGTTAGTTTTGTTGTGAATAACTTTATAGTTATCTGATTAACTTAAATACTGACAAGAGGAAAATATGTTGAGATTTTCATATCTATTTTATAATATTTTTGATGATATTGCACTTTAAAGAAAGGTATTTTTGATGTTTTGTTGCATGAATGATGAATTAGGGTCATTGGAGCAAAAAGATGCAAAAAGGAGCGAATTTGGAGCAAAAAGGACCAAAATGTGAAGAATTAAACTAGGGCGCCGACGACGCCATCGACCCCACCGACGGCGAGATTTTCCCAAGACTCCAGAATTAATTCATTAAGAAGGTCCGTTGACGGCGCCCTCGAGGCTGACGACGGCGAGCTCGGCGGTTATGACCAACTAGGCTTTGGATGAGGACAAATTTTGAAGGGATGCTTAGGCAACTCTTGGAAAAGCTCATTCACAACTTTAATAGACTATTTTGGCTGAAAATTAAAGAGAGGGGGGAGAATCTAGAGAGTAATAGAAGTGCTAGAGAGAGTTCCTAGAGATTAGAAAGGTTCTAATATTATGAGGAATTCTTTGAGAGATTGTAAGAGTGGAGGGAAAGTGACATATTTCTTCCTCCTTGCTGCTTTGAAGAGGAATTTTGTGTGCTGTAAAGAAAGGGAGAGATTCAGAGGAACTTCGAGGAGTGTTCTTGGGGAGAAATTAGAGATAAGTTATTTACTTGTTGTAGTTTGTATGACTTTGATTTTATATATGAATTCTGAGTTTTGTTGTGTTTTCCCCATAAAATCTGAGTAGTTTTCTCTGTTCTTCTCCTTATCTTGAATTTGTAAATTGGTGATTTGAATTGGTGAAGTCATGAAAATGTTTAAGAAATTATGATGATCTTTTCACTTCGATCTTAATTTACTTTTAATCTGGCCAATTAATTTGTTAAAATATGTTGAGTTTTACAACTAAAGTGAAGATTACATCCAAGATTCAAGGAGGTCAAAGCTCTAGGAAGTTGGGTGCAAATAAATTGGGAAATAATATTATCGGGCGTAGAATTGAAGATTTTAGAGTGACAGACTAAAATCCCCAATTTGGTCCTATCATTTGGGTGCTGAAGTGTAGATGTTAGCCCTTAGGCGAGGGGAACGTGGGAGCTCCAAAGTGAGAGCCAGTATCCTCCCAGCCTAGCCGCAGATTCAATAAACAAGCGTAGGATTAGTCAATGTTTTTTATGCCTGAACCAAAGGGTAAAGAATAGATATGCTCCTATTTGGCACAATACAAATTGAACATATTCACTTTATCCATTCACTATAATTTATTGATAAGGAGAATGATGATTTTTTATATATTGAATATCACATTCGAACCTTCATTAGTATATTGAGTTATTTAATAGTTAAAATTATATATTTATTTTAATTTCCTATTAGTGACAGATAAGCAAATTGAACTTCATTGTTGTGATTAAAAAGTATTGTTTTTCTAAAGTCTTAGTTCGTATTTCTAATATTACTCCCTGTGGGATCAATATCTAGGACTTCATTAGAGCCCTATATTACTTGAGCGATACGTATATTTGCGTTGATAAGTGTGACTTTATAACTATTGAATATTTATTACATCCATATTTATCGAATCTATAATTGTTATTAAGTTTTGGTACAATTGCTGAGGAATTAAATCTTTTAGCAACAGTATTAATTACTTATATTTTTTAGCATATATAAAGTCGCGGTCAAATACATATATATTTTCTCATTGATAATGAATCATATTCATGTCGTAAAGCTAAAGCCATCATAACAAGATATGTGTAATATCCATAGGAAGGACATCACACTAAATTTTATCAATATAACTGTCTATTTTGATAAAAACAAGACAAAAAGATGCAATAGGCGAAGATGTAGGGTTCTCCAAATTTACATTAAATTGTTCTGAGTGAGGTTTGTTTTTGAGATTTACTCTAATAATAATAAGACGGACTTATATGACATTCATGGCACTTCCTTAACAAATTACTAGTTTACATCTCTTATCTTTGCACATGTAAATTTTCGAGAAAATATTACTCCTCCAATCCTCTTCTTCCTTTGAAGCCAACAAGCATCTCAAAATGTTCAATGAATTCCCTACCTCCTCCACTTGTTCATCAGAGGGTAGTTTATCATCATGAATTTCATCAATTTCATTATTTAATTCTCTTTTTTTTATTGCCAAACCTTCATCCAATAACATAATTTTAGCATTAGATTAGTTTTGCATATGTCCCTTCTTTTGGGATTTTAAACAAATTATGTCCTTAAAATTTTAGATCTGGATTCATTAAAATTCTTTTGAGTTTGAACAATAGGTGCATATGAATTTGGTCTAATATATGAATTTTTATTTTGAAATGTAAGAGGGTGATAAGAAGATATTTGACCAATTGTTTTGGAGATGTGTATTATCTACTAATGCTTTTTTAGAAGTAAAACATATTGAAAGGCTTCTTTTATAGTTAATGGATGATGGAGCTCAACCTTATTTTAGACGTTATATGTAATGTTGATCACAATTTTTTTAGTTAAGTGTCATTCAAGATATGGGAAAGGTTCTTGCTATCTTCAAATGTGTTCATGAACTCCAATATAAACATACTACCTTACCTATGTGTAGTCAAGTCTTCATGTGACTTCTTCTTATGGTTTCTAGGGCAGTACTTGGCCTTAAGCATGTTCTTAATTTCTACTATGGTCATAAGATTCCTAAAAAATCATTCTTTCTTAGACAAAAAAAATGCTACAATAATCTTTAGCATGACCTATAAGTTTCATCTCATCAAATTTGATTCCTTGATAGTCAAATATACATTACCAATCAAAGATTTCATCCATTTGAGTAAGGCAATCTAAGAACATATGGTCATAAACACCATCATATGTAGGGGCTTCTATTTATACTTTTTTAGTATGTTCATGTTTTCTAAACCTTGGATGTTCATTCTTATAAGGATTTCTCAAATGCCTTCTAAAAGGATAATCATCCCTAAGGTCTTCTATTGAATTTTCTCCTATGATTTCAGGGTTGTTATGCATGGTCATTGTATGGATGGTCTAACTCGAATTAATTATGGTTTGCTCTTGGTTAGCTAAATCCATGATGAGGTTTTAGTCTAGTGTTTCTCTCCTCACTTTGAAAATTAATTTTTTTAACATTTTTTTTCAAAGTTTCTAATTGATATAAACATGTTGGTTTTAGAGGTATGCCTAATGTGCTTGACACGCAATACAAATTGATTCACTCCTAAATGATTTTATTATTTTATAAGGATTAAATATTTTTTGATTGAATTGGAATGATATGAAATTTTTTTTGAAAATAAATGTTCCCTTCAATCAAACTCAAGCAAACAATAAAGTAACATAAAATGACATGTAACTTTGCAATAGACAAATGCAAACCTTAAGCAATATAAGCAAGTTGTTATGTAGTGATTGCTCCATATGTTAGTAGTGATAAGTGAGCTCTCCCTTATAGTGACAAAAAAATGGAGGTGATTTTGGGACAGCTAGGTTTTGGCTGAGGAGTCTTCATTCTCTTGGTGCGGGTAGAGTTTGAAGATGGAGCTCGCCTCCTTTACGGATGTTGTTACTAACCAATTGTCGCACCAAGGCTTTGATAGATAACCCTCATTTGGCTGCAAGACTTATATGATGGTTTCGTAGGGGGAGGCACTACCTTACTGCGTAAGGCAAGTAAAAAGAATGGAAAACATGTGATTTCTATTTCAGTAGAAGAGACAACAAAGTTGGCCAAGTCACTAAAATTTACTTTGATTGGCAAGTTCCAAATGGGGCATCCCAAGATATACACGATTAAAAGTTTTTTTATGGGTTGAAATTGTGTGGAAATTAGATGATTGGTCTGTTGAATGGAAGGCACATCATGAGCCAACTCGACATAGAGGAAGATTATTCATGAATCTTCTCTTAGACGGTATTTTATATTAAAAACTCAACTATGAAGGTGCTTAAGTGGTCTCCTGATTTTCATCCAAAATCAGAACTCCAATTGCTGGTTTAAATGCCAAGAATAAAACTTCAACTATATAACAAAAAAATTCTATTTTCAATTGGATCCATTTTTTAGGATACTTATGAAGTTAGACTATCTAACATATAATCTTAGTATGCTTTCTGCTTCTCAAAATTTTGTGGATAAAGACATAGCACAGTAGGTATCTAACAAAATTTGAATTGGTTTAACCCATAATAGGTATTGACAGCCGGTTTTGGTTGAATATAAACCTTATTAATACAGAGTTTGTAGAATGTTTGAACATTGCATTATAAATTGCTATAGAGTTAACCCTAAATTGAGAAAGAAAATCATAATAGAAGTAATGACTAGGTGGACTAGAAAATAGTTGTCAGAAATGGGGAAAAGAAACCACCAATTCTACAGATAAGGCTTAAATAATCTTAGCCAAGCTTGAGAAAGTAAGAGCTGACATGAAGAATTTGGATCTTCCAATAAGTGAGCAGAATGTGAATGCTCAACCTATGTAAAAATGATGAAATTTGAAAGCAATTAGGCTTTTTTTATTAATTACAATAGTGGTTGTCTTCAGATAGGGCAATGAAGTTGACTCCTCTGATTAGTGGTGGGTGCGCGAGGCAATTAGGAAGAGGAAGATGTGTTCAAATTGAATTCTATTGAAATTGGAATGGAAATCAGGTGGATGATATTCATGTGCGATATGAAGAGATGGATCCATCATTGAATGAGGAGGCTATTGTTGAGGCTAGTTAGGATATGGAAGTGTGACTCATCCAAGGATCTAAAAAGAAAAAAATAAAGCCACTGACTGCCTCAGCAGCTACCAACACTTTAATGATAATTTAATTTAACTCACAATCTCCACCTAAGTGTTAGGGTTCCCATGCAAGTGCATGTATTGCTTTCATAACATAGGGATCTACTTAATTTCAGAATGTCGATCCCACCGGGAAGGTCGCAGAGACTTCATAGTAATTAAAACCTAAGGGTGAATTATAGCCTACTACTTTCAGGTCCTAGTTTGGAAGATTTTTAAATATAATGTTTCTAACATTTACTCCTAAGTATATTTCTAACCCTCAGTTAAACTTGCCTAGTTAAATTAAACATGTGAAATTTAAGATTGATAAAGGAACTTCTCTCTGATGATTTCCTAAGTAGATTATAGATGTTAATTCTAATATTTGTAATGCGGTGGTGGTAACATAAGCATAAGACTCATTTACTCTCTTTCGAGTGCATAAATGAGAATGATTCAAATTTAGGTAATTGTTACCTTCTGTCAAGCATGAAACTCCTACTTCAAACTATATTGATACGCATCTCCCAAAGTTGCATTGCTTCATGGCTCATCTTTCATAGCCATTCACACAATGAGAATTTTCTTTATTGTTTTGCCACCGCTCTTTCGAGTGATAATGGGTCACAATGAATTTTAACAAATTATATGACCAATAAAAAATGTAAATTAAGTCTAGAGACACACTCATCACATGAAAATAAAGTTCAATTCAAAACATTCAGAAGCCTATAAATCTAACATATCTTTCACAAGAGAAAAGTATAAGAAATCTACTCACTACACATAATAAACACCAAAGAAAACTTCATTCAATCTAAGAAAATTTACCAAATATGCGTTTAAAATAAAAATCAAATAAGATTACACATGATACTTAGCTTTTTACCTCTCAAAAGAGAAGCAAATTCCACCGAACGATGTCTTCCACAATGCTACACAAGATGCTGTCGTAAACCCATTATAGAATCTCTCAAATTTCCCCCTCAAATCTCTTTAAAACAAGAGTTCCTAGCTAATGCCCTTAGAGAATTATAGGACTTGGAACCTCTTATATACTCATAAAATTGCCAAAAATCTCTATCTAAATTGTCAACGCTGGTAAAATAACTCCCAAAGTCATATAGAAAGTAACTGTCTGAACTGCAACACCTAGGCGCTCAGTCTGTAATGCCTAGGCAATGGTCTCTTTGTCTGCTCAAAATGCTTGGGTGCGTAGGCACCTAGATACTAGTGCCAATGTGTTCAACTACAACACCTTTTCCCCCAAAAGTGGCCACCTAGGTTCCAGACCACAATCAACACATTTGATCCATTTGGTTCTGTTTTGCTTCGATTCAGTCCAAACTCATTCCAATGCTCCTACCTATTATACCTGCATCATAAACACAAAAATACCTTCCCTTAAAGTGCATTTTCATTCATAAGCATATGTAAAATAAAGAAAAAATTAAGTATATCCAAAGACATCAAATTCCCCAAAACTGAAGCATTACTTGTCCTCAAGTAACATTACAACTTAAAAAAAAAAAAATTTTGATTTGAGGTAGAGGGTTTCTTTAGGATTTCTAACTATATTGCTCCAGGAATGTTGTAGTACAACCTAGAAGAAGTTTTAGTGAATCAAACTAAAACTAGGGTATAAGAATATTTAGTATTAAACTTAATAATCCTTATTTTTTTTCTAGTTCAAAAATAAATATAATTTGTTAAACTTAAGATTCCTAGAAAGTATAAAGTTAGAATTTAATAACTCTTTTTGTAGAAGTTTTACTAATATTTTTTGAAATAAAAACAAGTTTAGGATTGTTTCCAAGTCTTTTTCTTTTAGGAGGATTCAAGTGAAACCAATTTTTTTATTAAGCTTCACCTTATTTTCTTTTATATTTTTCTTTCTTTTCTTCTTTTCCTTCTTCTTTCAAAATCTTTTTAATCTCTACTTTATCTGAGAATTACTATATCTTGATATGTCTTAGATAGTGTTGAATTTCACTATCTTCCTTCTAAAGTTAAGAACTTATCACATCTTTTTACTTTAAAAAAGTAGTATTAATTTGAAAATAAGTTTTAATAGAGTCTCGATTCTTTTAAACATGTAAATCTCAGAATCCTTATTTTTTAAAAAATACATTTTGTTCTATTATAAATAGTAAAATCATTTTCTCATTGTTTTCTACTCAATACCTCAATTCTAGAATAATCTTTTCCAACAAAAATTTCAACTAAGTTTCTATTTCATTGTCAAAATCAAAATTATCGTACTTTGATAATAACACCACACATCATAAATCATTTTGCAGTGAAATCAAACTAATATGTAATCTACTGAGGATAAATAAAATTTAGTTTTTATGAAGATTTTTCTCTCCCAAACTTGAATTTTAACATGTATAACAATAAGTACTGAAAAATATAATCATGAAGAAAAATCACAGCTCAGAAATACATACTACCACATAAGAATATTAGAAACATTTACAAGTACTCTAAAAGATATAATAATATGTGCTAGAAAGTAAATATAAACTACACATCGAGAAGAAAAATTGAACTAGAAGAAAGTCTAACTAACAGTGTCGGTATCAACATAGGAATGATTAAAAGCACCAAATCCTTTTTGTCTATAAATATTTAAATTTACAAACATTGACAAATAATGTCTAGTGCAACTAATAAAAAAGAAATACATCAGCATTTCAACGACAGTAGTGAAAACTAAACATAGAGAAACATCAAATCTAATTCTACTAACATATAATTAAGCAATCCATGCACAATCACAACGTACACAATCAACATCCCACAACCCAAACAACACAAATAATGAACACAATACACCACAAACAGTCACAACTTAAAAACAAACTAATGCATATGTACCTTGGTTTGCCTTTCAAGAAGCATTTGGTTTAATTTCGTCGATCCAACAAAGAAAGACTCCTTCCATATCAAACTTCCAATTTAGTAATCCCTAATCAGTCATCCAATCTTTTGTTAATCTTAGAATTTCAACTAAATCCTCAAATTTCAATTTTTCTTACAGCTTAGCCTTCTCAACTCTATAATAATCATCTTAAGGGCATGCAGAGGATCAATTCAGATTATTATTCCTAATGGTTATTTCTAAATCCAATGGTCTCCCAATGATTTTTCCTATTTGCAGATTAATGTCTTCCTTCAAAGTTATAAAAAATGGATCCCTTTAAAATAGTTCAAGGTCTCTTAAATTTTAGGTCGGATTCTCCCTAGGTGATTCAAATTCTGAATCAAAATCTACTAGCTTACTCTCCTATCTAGGGTTGTCTTCCAATTCCTTTTCTTGGGGCACTACTATGGATGATATTATTGGCTCAACTATGTCCCTCATAATGCAAGGTGGTTAATGATCCTCAAACTTCATATTTTCGTCCTCCCTCATAAACTTCACATACTGAGCATTTGCTATAATACCTCGGTAGATAGAATATTTATAGTTAATTTCTTGAACACTTTTATAAATCTTGGAAATTTTTGGTCTAATTTTTGTATTTAGAGTCTCTGAGGAAATGGTAGAGTTAGTCTTGAAAAAATAGGTTTTTCTAATTCCTTACGAATTTCTTCCATTAGTATTTTGGTCTCCTCTTTCTCTTTTCTCAACTCAACGTTTTTGAACCATATCATCCAATTCTATTACATTTATTTGTTGGATAGCTTTAAATTGCTTAAAATTCCTCCCCTTAAGGTTTATCTCAGTGACGCTAGGAAGAATCTCTTAAACATGATTGCTAAGTGAGTTAGCAATCTGCCCCAGCTAGTTTTCTATATTTCTTATTGCAATCCCTTAGCTCCGCAGCTGACTCCACATTTGAATAACAACATCTTATAACGATAACTTCTTCTCCTTGAACTATGAGTTGGATTTAAATCCAAGAGAAAATAAAGGTCCAACATTAGAATTATCCTTATTATTTCAATTACATATATGATTAACTTGATTATCTCCCCATAATTGGTTTCCTCCTCCAAAATTGTTATTCCAGTTAAAATTGAAATGATTCTCCTAGCCTAGGTTGTATTAATTGGAATATGAGTTTTTTGGTTTGTTATTTATTTCATGGATATTTTAATAAGAATTAGGGTCAACTAATTGACCAAATTAATTTTCCTTAGTAATTGGGGGTCCTTGAGGTTGACACATCCCATAAGGATCCAATTTTCTTGCAATCGTTGCAACTTGGGAAGTTAAGATTGTAAGTACATCATTTTCATGAATACTCACTACCTCTTATAATTCACTCTGTCAGATGGTCATTGAAAGTTGTTTGTGGCCTTCTTCTTATTGATAGAATAAGCCTCTTCAAATGATTTTGACATGAGTGAACCTCCAGCAACAGTGTTAATGATCGCTCTCAAAGATCCAACTAATTTGTTATAGAAGGTTGAAACAATAAGAGAATCATGTAATGCAAGATGTGGGGGCTTCCTAAAAAGTTCCTTACATTCCCAAGCATCAGAAATTGATTCCCTATCACGCAGATAGAATGAATTGATATCATTCCGCAACTAAATAGTTTTAGATGGTGGAAAATACTTGGCTAGAAAATTCTAGTCTAGATCTCCCCATGTCCTGATTAAAATCGATGTTAATGAATTGAGCCACATTTTAGCTTTATCTCTCATGAAAAAATGAAAAAATCTAAGTCTAACTGCTTCATTAGAAACATCATCATATCTAAATGTAGCACAAATTTCTAAGAAACTTGCTAAGTCTACGTTTTGGTCTTCAGTTGGAGATCCAACAAATTGATTATTCTGTACCATCTGAATTTTTGCAGGCTTCAGTTCAAAAGTATTAGCTGCTATGACAGGGGTATGTATACTTAAATGAAATTCATCCATTTTAGGGTTCGCATAATCCCTGAACTATCTATTAGCATTATTATCATTGACTAGATCCTCATTAATTAGATGATCTGTCATTTATACAACAAATTTTTGGAGTCTCCTCTATTTTCAAATCCTCCGAACAATTCTCTCTAGCTCTGAAACATAGGTTTCAAGATCTGCAACTTCTGAACTATGCATTCAATTCTAAAGTTTTAACTAATATAATAGATATTAGACACTCAAAAATATTTTTGATATTTTTGGATTTTCTTCTAAAAATATACACAGTAGAGCCCTTTTGGGAAAAATATTTGCGTACATAAGGCGTACGCAACGTTGCGTATGTCAGAGGTTATTCAGGGAGTACAGGGGGGGTTATATCAATTTCTTTTTTATCGCTTTTAATGATAGTTTTTTTTAGCTTTCAATAACTTCAGACAATAATATTAGTTTATTGTTTGGGTTGTTATTCAATGCTGGAGATATCGCCATGTACACTTCTTCCTTAATACCCTCTTGGAAGATAATTATGTTATGGTGATTCACAGATTTGCCCTTTTCATGTGCCATGACGATGAAACGGCTTGGATGGCCCGCAACTTCAAGGGCAACTGTTGCTTTAAAGATGAGCACCAACTAGTTTATACTTTATATGGAATGTTATCTTCCATTTCCAGTAGTTCATGTTTTGTTGGCTGCTTCCTTCATTCGACCACAACAATTTTGTTTGGAGGAAATTTAAAATGAGGTGCTCTCTTAGCTTCAAGGATCCACTAATTTATTTTTCATACTTGATTTGTGTGATTAAACAAGGTATTCTACACCTTAATTTTTTGAAATTCCCAATTATAGTGCACTGGTACTGCAACTGTTTGCAAATAATATATTTCTTACATTATTCGACTTTGTGACATGCCCCTTCTACATTTTAAAATGAATATTATCATAATTTTAGCTATAATTTTGTTATGTTCTTTTTGTTTTTTAATAGGTTCCTAGATACTCTCTCTTGAGTGAGGAGTATCTTTTTTTTCCTTTCAACTGTTATGTAGTTTTTTTTAGATTTTAGAATGTTGAACATGTTCCCATTATATTATTGTTGCAAACACGACAACTGCGCGGGGCCAAAATGGTCATTTATCCATAAACAACTGCAAATCAGTTGTTTTTGAATCGCACAAACCAAACAGTTTTACAGTTTATTCAATTCAGGGCAGAATTGTCACTTATCCACAAACAACTGCCCATCAGTTGTTTTCCAAACGCTCAAACCAAATAGCCAGCCAAATTATCAGATAAGTTGGATAAGTTGTAGCTGCCCCAAAAAGACCCTAAGTCATACATGTTCAACTAAAATTATCCTTAAGTTTTTTCTACCCACGCTCCCTTCCTTCCTCCTTCCCCGACAACGCAGTAAAAAGCTTGACGACCCCATCACCTAGCAATACTTTAGTGATAACTTAATTTAACTCACAATCTCCACCTAAGTGTCAGGGTTTCTACTTGAGTCTGGAATGTCGCTCCCACAGGGAAGGCGACAGAGACTTCATAGTAATAACGACCTAAGGGAGAATTCTAGTCTACCACTTTCAAATCCTAGTTTAGAGGATTGCTAAATATGATTTTTCTAACAACTACTCCTAAGTATATTTCTAACCCTAAGTTAAACCTACATATATCAATTAAATAGGTGAAATTCAAGATTGATAAAGGTAATTCTATCTTATGATTTCCTAGGTAGATTGTAGGTGTTAATTTTAAGAACTCTAAGAATTGTAATGTGGTAGTGACAACAAGAGCATAAGACTCATTTACCCTCTTTCGAGTGCATAAATGAGCATGATTTAAATTTTGGTAGTTATTTCCATGTGTTACCCATGAAACTCCTAATTCAAATTTTATTGATATGCATCTCCTGAAGTTTTATTTCCTCACGACTCTTCTTTCATAGCCATTCACACAATGTGAATATTCTATATTGTTTCGCCACTACTCTTTCGACTTCTAACGGATCACAACAAATTTTAAAAAGTTATATGGACAATACAACAAGTAAATTAAGTCTAGAATATATTGATCACATGAAAATAAAGATCAATTCAAAGCTTTCACAATTCTACAAAACTAATCGATCTTTCACAAGAGAAAAGTATAATAAATCTACTCATTATGCTTGATAAACACCAAAGAAAACCTCTTTCAATCCAAGCAATATCACCAAATGTCTCTAAAATTATAATCAAATAAGATTACACACGATACTTAGCTTTTTCCCTCTAAAAAGAGAAGAAAATCCCACCGGATGATGTTTTCCAAAGTGCTACATAAAATGTCGTAAACCCCTTATTGATTCTCCTAAATTCCCTTATCAAATCTCTCTAGAACAAGAGTTTCTGCTCGTACCTATTGTCCTTGAAGAATTCCAGAACTTGGAACTTATTCCCTACTCATAAGATTGCCAAAACCCTTCGTCTAAAACATGAGCACACGAAAATTAACTTCCGAAGTCATGCATAAACTAACTGTCTGAACTGCATCATCTAGGCACCCAGTATGTGGCACCTAGGTGTAGGGCTCTCTGTCTGTTCGAAAAGCTTGGGTGCTTTGGCTCTCAGAACCTGGTGCCTAGGCGTTCAATTGCAACATCTTGGCGCTCGAAAGTGGGCGCTAGGCATGATACCACAATCAATATCTTTGCTCCATTTGGTTTCGTTTCACTTCGATTCAATCAAAATTTGTTCTAATTCTCCGATATGTTAAAACTATATCATAAACATAAAAATATTTTCTATTAAAGTGCAGTTTCATTCAAAAACATGTGTAAAATAATGATGAAATTAAGTATATCCAAAGACATACCAGACACCATGAATTGAAACACCCTAACCAAAGGTACATAATTGGTGATGATTACTTGGGTGGCCCATTTTCTTCTAGGGCATATAGAAGAGGAAAGTCCCTCCATAATGATTAATATTATGATTTGGAATATTAGAGGAATTATGGATCCCAATTCCTTTAATAGAGTGAAGAACATAAAAATGATTCACAAAATTTTGTGTTTTGCAATTTTTGAACCTATGTGGGCAGGATTATGGGGGGGGGGGGGGGGTTTGAAGGTTTAGTTCTATAGAAAATTGTAGCAGCAAGGTGTGGTTATTTTGGAAGAAAAAATTAGAGGTCAAAATTCTGATTGATGACACTTAATTCTTACATGTAGAGATGGAGTTGTGTGGTTGTGATGGTTGGGCAACATTTTTCAATGTTGACTGCTCTATGACTAATAGAACAAATCTCTAGAGGACTATGGTGGATCTTGGGAGGGTTGCCCCAAGCTTTTGGTTTATTGAGGGTGATTTTAATATGGTATTTAGTCAAGCTGAAAAAATGGTGGAAGAACTGCTAACCAAAATGTAATAAACAAATTTAATGAAGCTATTGATGAAGCTGTGTTGTTTGACTTAGGTCTTTTCGGGAATTTATTTTATATTGGAAAGAGGAAGGCTAAATTAAAGATTAGCAAGGATACTTGATAATCAGAAATGATTGGATGTCTTCCAATATTTTGAGGTTTGACATTTTTTTTAATACTGACTCTGATCATAACCCACTCTTTCTCACCATCTCAACTACTTCAAAACCTAGTAACACTCAATTTAGATATCATAATACTTGGCCCATTATCAATTTATGTACAGTGTAAAGGATGCATGGAGCATTAACCACTCAACTAACCATTTGATCAGCTTGTGGTTATTACATAAGAATAATGTTAGAAAGCTGAAATTAATTATGTCTTCTATTTAATTAATCACTAAAATCAATATATAATTATAATAATTAAAATAAAACTAAAAAATCCTGAAATTTGGTCCAAGTGGTCCTCCGATGTAGGTGAACCTCCAATAAATTTCCCAAGAAAAAACCTAAGGATGGAAACTTTACTTTGATTAATTAAATAAATTAACATTGAAAATTTGTATTTTTGAATAAAAATAATTATTAAAAATTAAATGAAAAAAAAAATCATACTTTAACCTTTCATATTTTAACTGTATATGAGTGGGGAACCATGAAAATTTCAAAGTCATTTGAGTTGAATTTAATGATTTATGAAGTGGAAAGCCCTAGGGGCAAATTGATAATTAGGGGCAAAATGGCTAGGGGCAAATTGATAATTATGAAATTTTGATGCCCTAATTAAATTTTAGGTTAAGTCAAATGTTAAATGGGTAATATTGATCGTAATAAACTTATTTTAGATAATTGAAAACTTATAAGAGTTAAGAGGTGGAAACCAACTGGTCACTTTTCTATAATAAGAGTAAAAGTGTAATTTTTTTAATTATTGTGATTTGGAAGTTAACTTAGTCAAATGATCCTAAAATAGTGGGCTTGAGCTAGGAAGATAATAACTTACTTATTTGAAGCATCTTAATTGGTGATTATATGATAAACGTAATCTTTAAATGAGAATTAAATCACACTTAATCTGACATTTTAATTATTGCAAGTTTACCTTGAAAACTTGAATTAAGGGGCTTAGTCGTGAGCTTGGCTTGATTTAAATTTGTATAATGAGGCTTAGAAAAGAGGAACAAAATTAAACATGAAAACCTTTAAAACACTACAAGCTCAAACTTAATTACAGGACCAAGATCCTTAATAACTTGAACTTGCTCTTAATGGCATCCACTTATATAACTCTTAAATAAAACATCAAGTGAAAACTGAGTACCCCGCTCATGGGATAATTAAAATAATAAGGTTCATTAAGCACAAGTTAGATTAATCCATTGCATATAAATTTAACTTTGGATGATCAATTGAATAATATAATAAGTCCAAATAAATTTGAAACAGTTCAAGGGGTCTCAAAAGTTCTTTAGGGCAATGCCCCAAAGACTTTTGTGATCTTTTGGATATTTTGAAATACAACTGAACTTATTATTCTTTGTTCAAGAAAATCATCCATTAAAATTTTTAGGAATCCTTTTAAGGATTCACCAAGTTATGTCTCGTGATCCGTTAATCCACCTAAATCAATAAAAAATACCCTGCACCACTTATTCGATATTAATTGACCTAATACGCTGAAGGATTTGAGAATTTTCTAAGATATTTAAATCCTTGTGAGCTACTGTGGATATTTTTTTTTCTACATATGGATCATCGGGCTTATGTAAGTCTAAGGTCTAGGTGGCTAGGATGACGACGATAATGCTAATGTGTGTTAAAATAAGGGATACAATGTGGGATTTTTGAATAGTATCTCCTAGCTCGAGGACCTTTAATAAAATGTGAGGGTAAGGACCGATGATACTATTTGACGACACTTGAGAAGATGATTGCCCCTGACACTCTTAAGTTGTATGTAGTCCTAATTTGATCAAAGTAATTAACCTACGGACTACACTACTTTACAAAATATTTACAAAAATAAATTAAAATTTATTTTTCTTGCTCAAGTAAATTCTATATGCATGGAATTTAAATTTAAAATGAAACCTTATAAAGGTCCACGATTAATCACTTTGATCAAGGTTAGAACTGTCATCCGTAGATTATCGGGTTGGTAGCTCATACTCAAGGTAGGGAAGCACACAGTCCAACTTTGAGCCCCCACCTTTACTAATGTCTTGCATTTACTTTTAATCTTCTATATAAGACTATGGGTTTTCTTTTACTTGCTCGTATTTTGCTACGACACGTTTTTTGACTTTTTTTCTATCGAATGCTCCTGTTTACTTTCTCGCAATTTATTTAAATTTCCTGCAAATATATTATGTTTTCTGATGCTAACCATGCAGCGGTAGCAGAGGCTCAGGTATGCTTATGCATTTTATGCATTTGCAATTTTATTTAATTACTTTACAACATTTTATGCATTTGCAATTTTATTTATTTACCTTACAACATTTCATACATGCATTTATTTACTTTACCTGCAAAACTAAACCAAAAATGAAATATAAAAAACATATTTTTAAAATTAAGTTTACATTTTTAAAACAAAAATATAATATAATACGTCCTTTTGAATTTACGAAAGTCTCTCAGATGAGATAGCATAAGGTTGCTAACGAGATCTCTCCAGTTTAAATCAGTTTAAAACTCTTTTAGACTAAGTAAATTCAAGAGAAAATAGTGGTACTAGAATGAGGGAACCGTGAGATCCTAATCGGTGTTGCTCTAATTAATTTTAACCCGCTCCCCTCATAATATTTGAACAATGACAAAACTTATCACTTAAACTATAAAACCTTAAAACCCTAAACCTGAAACTTGGAGCTGTCACTTCGACGAGGAGCTTGGACCTAATTCTGTGGGCAGCGTGATGAGGATGTACAGAAGAACAACTTTGAGGGAGAAAAAAGATCTACAACGACAAATCCTACCTTAGAATTAAATAACAAGCCATAGGACTTTGAGGTAGTTTGCCTAGTACAGCATAAATCTTCATCTTTATCTTTAGGCATTTGCACAACAATGTTGTGCAATTTAAGCCCTAACTTGCCTTAGGCTCTGAGGTTGTCGTTCGTCACGACATAAACCCGCCTATCTTTTAGGCTATTATATGACTGTGTCATACAGATATAATCCCTAAATAATAAAATTAACAGAATGAAACAATTAATTATATTTCCTCGAAATTAAAGTCGAATCATATGATAGCTTGAGAAGTCAGTGAGGTTCTCATCAGGATTCATGACATCTCCTAATTTTCTCCCTTCGGATTCCATAATTAATGTTCCAAACTTGATATTTTACCATTTAATACTCCTTCGTCCAACCTTGAAAGTCCTAAACCTTAAAATTCTTGAAGACAATATTTTCTTATCATCATCGAGAGTTCTCTTAAGTGATTTCGTTTGCATATGATGTAACTAACTATAGAGGTTTGCCCTTATAAGAAACGGTAGAACCCTATTTAATATAAACCCTATCTAATCCTTTATATTAGATAAGAGAAATTTATCCGGCAGTATAAAGGTTTTGCATACTAAAATGGATGTCATAATTTTCTTTCGTTTATATAATCGAGTCTTACTGTGAAGCAATGTGTTTATTCCTTAGGATGGGTACCTCACTTGCAGTATTGTACTCATTTATTTAAATTATTGCATATATGGGATCGGTTCGGTCTCATATTTTTAAACTTAAAATGTTATTTTCCAAAATATATTTATTCTATACATAATAAGTTAAATGTACTTTCCAAAAAGGTGACCGACACTACACTTAGTAATGTGTCGACGAATGAGCTAACCGCTGGTAGATCAAACTGAAGCAACGTTTGGTGCACTCGTGGGTTGCACATCGATTCTATCCCCTACATCATAGAGAGGAAAGGAGTTACAAGAAGTTGTCATTTCTTTCACTCTTTGTTTTTTCTACACCGCTTACTTGACCAGTTTTTTTCCTTATGGTCAAATCCCTTCCCCCGGTCTCTTCGAACTGACCAGCCATGCTTCATGCTCTAGCTTATTTCCTTTCCGACTGCCAATATTCACAAGTTTTTGTTTAGGTGTTGGTCGAAAACTCCTTATTTCTTCTTCTTATCAAATACGGCGTGATGGAGTCTCTCGAATGAAAACTCAAAGGTCTTCAACAGAGCTTCCTCGCTTGTGAGTTTCTTACTGCTCGCCATCGTTATTCTCTGTTAATAACTGATGGGTTCAAAGCCTGGAAATGTAATTTAAATTTGTTAATCATGCCTTATTTATAGGGAATATGGGCATAAAAGTCTTGGGAGTTCAATTTTTAATACTTATATTGCAATAAATAATTTAATTTTCTTACAGTTATCACAGTGGTTAGTTAAGAAGAGAGAATCAGGAAACAATGTATGTACTTCAAAAATATGACCACATGAACCTCAAGAAAATTCAACGTGCTAAGAAGATACTAAAGGACTACATCAGGAAAGTCAAAAGATGAAGATGTTAAGCATCAGTTCCTTCAGCTAGAACCGTTGGTCAACTTAATGAAAGTATAACCAAGCAAAAGAACATCACACACTTAATCTGAGGGACAACCATTCGAAACAAGGTCCCATGACTATTGTGGGATTCTACACAAAAATGGGTAAAAGACACCCTAATGAGCATATTTCTAATCCTCGTGATGGCCCTTCATCCAAATGAGAACTATTCATTAGATTATGGTGATTTAAACTCTGCCTGATGGTCAAAGTTCACTTTGATGAGAAGAGGACATTTACTAAGAATTCACTTGAGAAGCCCGAGTTAAGATCTTCCAACTAATTGAAATTTCAGCCGACCAAAGATCTTCCAACTGATTGAAGACCATCTGGTAGACCGAATGTTAACATCAGCTCAACATGTCTCTTCAAATAGTTATGAAAATGTAATCATGCCAACATCGTGTAATGGTGTAATAATTACTTATAAAGTTCCTATTAAAATAAGGACAAACATTTAATTTTACAAGATACCCTATGAACTATAAATAGGGGATCATTTCTTTAAGAAAAAAACTATTTAATCTACTCTCAAAGAACTTGTGTTATTGGGTTCTGCTCTTCTCTCTCTATTCCTCGCATCCGATCCAATGCTTTATTTCTCAGGTGTGATTCAATGGACATTATTTGATTCAAATATATATATATATATCGCGCGCTCGTACCGTGGCCTGTTGGTAGAGCAGCGTCTTTGAAGGTCGTAAAGTCCTCTTAAGTCACGGGTTTGAATCCCTCCATGTGTAGGGTGTGGTACTCGAATATTTAGCACACATAGGGATGATCGGGGCTCGTCTAAAAGCCTTCGACCATTCTTTTTATTATATATGTATATATTTATATATATGCGCCGCATACTTAGATCAGTTGGTCGGGTATCTGATTGTCAATTGTAAATCTCATCTGGTCTAGAGTTCGATTATTGGGCACTTGAGAGATGACCAGGACTCGTATAATAGCATCCGGTCATTCCTTTATTATATATATATATAGATATATAGTTTTGGCAAAATGCAAATATCATAACATCAATTATCATAGATGTGAACCAATATAGGATTTTGATTCGACATAATATTCTGGATCTAATTTAAGTAAAATCAAAGCTGGACTGAAAACATAAAGATAGAGATAAACTATCAATCAAAAGAAAAAGATTTACTTAAACACTCTTCCATTAAAAGCAGCTAATTTGAAATTCATCTAAAATCCGTTCATGTTTTTGAATAACTTTTGCACATAAATTCCAAATGACAACTAAAAATTATTTTTTTTTTGGCAGATTTTTACATGTTTGATAAAATTTGTTGCCTATGAGATGGTTCTGAAAAAAAATTGGAATGAATGTGTAATTTCTTTGAAAACGGGTAAGTCGTATGTTTCTGTCAGTTTGAGAATACTGACAGTTATAACTATCAGATATAGTCATTTCTTTGGCATCGGGTAACTGTCGCCAATAGTCGAAGAGCTAAACTGTCAGTAACCTCGAAAAGTGTTAGTTTTTTTCTTAAAGTCAATGTTGTCGATTATGCGTTGGTATTATAACTGACGAGGTCACCGTCAATAAGCTGGAGAATCTGTCAATTTTTTTGTCGCAGTCAAAATCGTTGAATATGCAATAATTATACGTTGGCATTATAACTGATGTCTTCTTCCGTCTAATAGCATGAAAACTGCTTGATACATCAAATGACCGACAAAAAGCCGTTGAAAACCTGTCGCATCAGAAAAAAAATAATTCTCTTCTTTCATAGTTATGATTTCCGCACATGCAATCAAGACACATAAAAATGCAATAACAACATCATAGTTTAACCAATCCAAATATTTGCCAGACTAAAACCTTAATAATAAACATTTCAATTAAACAAATAATGAAATGAAATGCATTTAATTAAACATATATTCATAACTTCTCAATAACAGAATATCCACGGGAATGTTTAAAATAACAACTAGAAATGAAAAAAAACCCGGCAAATCATCCTCCGTCTCTTCATCACCATCGTTCTCCTCATCTTCGATAAAATCTGGATGCTTCCCCCGCTGCTTCGCTTGATACTGAAACGCATCTAATTCCACCTTCAACTTGGCCCCATATTAGCCTCCTGCTCCGACCTCATCTGGGTAATCTGGGTTGCGCCTGGGGTCTCCATATGGGCGGTGAATGCGGCAAGTTGCTGTGAACCCTCCTATTTATGTGTGGTAGAAGTAGATGCCCTGGAAGTACTGGTGGAGGGGTGAGTGTCGTAGTAGAGCCCCTAAAACCCTATCTTGTAAACTCGACTCTTCCTCTTGCCTCCGGCAGGCTCACTCCACAGCTTTTACTCAAACTGATCACGATCTCGGATTGTAATTCCTCTCGACTGCAAAGATCGGTTAACCTTGGGTGTTTATCTTCATGACATGTCCCACTTAATTTATATAATTGCATTTCTATATCCAATTCCAAATTGAAAATTACTTCATTGATTTATAAATCAATATTATGCGTACTGCATATAATTGAACTAATAAAGAACACTAAACAAATTATTAGAGTACACCTCACATGGTTTGTTATCATTCAATCAAATTTTGAGATATCGGTGTATAGTTGACATTTTTTTTTCATTAATTTTTAGTTCATATATCAAAAAGTTGAAAATAAAAATCAAAATTTTCCTATTTAGAAGCTTAAATTGAATGTATCTATGGAGGCAGAATAAGGGAAAGATAACTTGATTATATGATATAAAACCATCATGATATAACCTAGATGTGATATTCATTGCTCAGCAGTGAACTCAATATTTGCACTTCTTTTATTGGATTCCTCAAAATGTTTCCATTTATTAGTTGTTTTCTCATGGTACCATTTCATATATCAAACTGAATGCATAAATGCATAAAGTCCTTACATAAATGGAATGAGAGAAACATATGAATGTTTTTTTTGTTTATGTATTATGTTGTGTCTTGAATCTAAATTTCATACTACTTGTGTTCTGTTTCCATCACATCTTTCTTGTGGCATGACATGCACTCATCTTTATAATAACATATTAAAGCTAACTTCGACTAATTTCATAGTCGTATATGTCCTTTGACACTAATTTATCTCTTGGAATAGTTTCTTTTATCAAACCTGCAAATTGATTGAAGCATCTTAATAAAATACTGAATTTGGTTTTAATATTGAGCATCCTCAATATAAAAATTTATTTGGAGTGATTGGTGCATTCATGCCATAATGATTTTTGAGGTGTTTAGTAGTTCATATAATTTTTTGAGTCGCTTCGTTAGAAGCTTCGCTTCCATAGTAGATTGTAGACCTACAACAACAAATATAATTTTTTGGTCTCCTTTTTTTTTAATCTCTGTTCAATGGTGCAGAGCTTGTGAAGTATCACAATGAGAGTCAATAGATAGCTTGTATTCTCATGTGAACTCCAAATCCGATAATTAGGTCGAAATCCCCTTCAATATACATTAACTATGCCTTCATATAGTACTAAATACATTTGTTTGTTTTTTTAATTTATCACATGGACATCTGAACTTTCCTTGGAATGATAAATAACCATTTGAGAAGCTTGGTACAAAAAATAATTTATTTCATTTATAAACTCTTCATTTAATCCTTTTTTTTTTGTATAATAGTCTATTATACATTCATGATCATTGATTTTTATCATCCATACCTGTAAATGAACATTAGTTCGATTATAAATTATTGATTGATTTTGATGAATTCATTTTTATCAGACTAATAATGAAATTATATAATGAGAGTCACACGCCACACACCAAATGCTACGAGTTTACCTTGTTAATTTATCCAATATGTAATAAAACCAATTAAGCATACAATGTGAAATTAACATGAAATTTCAACTAAACAAATGAATTTACTAATTTGATTAGAAATGAAAAATCACAAACCATTTAACATATATAATTGCTTTAATATTTTGACAAATCACAAAATAGTAGTTTTTTCTAAATTTATCCTCAAGAGATGTGAACAATATACTGGAAAAATATTTCAACGTTGTGCAATATAAGCCATATATAACTAAGAAATTAAAGATATCTCTCTGATTTCTGATATTTTGCTTAGAAAATCTAGTTGTAAGTTTCAAATTCTATTTTAAAGTTCAAATTAAAAAAAAAAATTATAGAATGTAAAGAATGAAATGATAACTCAAAATTTTGAGATGTTGTAGAAAAAGATGTAAATTTGGGAAGCCGTTCGCTGACAGAGAGCGAGAGAAAGAATAGGGAGAAAGGTAGGTGCTTAGCTCCAAATGTTGAATTTAAGCTAGTGCAAATCTCCGTACTTTATTTCGACATGATCTTTGGTGTTCATGCCTCAAGTACACCTTGCACGTTTTACTTTTTTCATGCCTAACCCGAAACTTGGTTTCCAATTTCTTATTTAGGTTGAAAATAGTGAAGTCCAAAAGGATTTTGTAATTACAAAAAAGGGTCATTGGCTTTTTGGCATGTACAAAATGTGATCAATTTAGATCTAAATATATTTTTGGTTAGATACACTTCTCCTACTTATTAGAATTGAGTGCCTTAAACTCTTTTGAAAGATGACATCTTGATTATTGATTTTCTTTATGACTTCTTTTCTACATTTATTCTTTTTAAATTTGTTACTAAATTGTTTGTGACCAATTATGCTTGAATGTTATAATATGTTTGGTTAAATGAGTGTGTGGATTTCAACACATTACATGCGTTCTTGATACAGCAATTTTTTTTATTTATATTTTATAAAGACTCTTCAATTTTCACATATCTTTCATTAGTACTAAGAATCATATTAACGCGCGAACCGTATAAACCCCATACTCCTAATTTCTACACGACAAACACGTCACGACTTGAGAGCTTGGAAAATCTAAGAGGAAATGAAGTTGTTTCATTATTTTCTCCTAACAATTCAAAAGATCCAATGCATCTTTTGAACTATAAATAGCTGCTAAGCAATAAGATTTATGATCATATTTAACTCATTTAATAATTCGTTATCTAATATTTGTACTAATTGGTATACATTTATATTTTTTTTATAAAAAGAATATAAAATGTGAAAGTAATCATTCAAATAAAGTTTTAATAATAACTGTAAATTCTTATGCAATGTTTATTTTAGTTTCATAACATTCTTTTAACACAATTTACTTTTACATCACTCGCTAACATTCATTTTTATTCTATCAAATCATTTTTACTTGATTACTATGTTTAGATTTATATTCTCTTAAGAATATATATATACATATATATATATATATATATAT
>NW_018164444.1:37568692-37606771 GCF_001263595.1 Phalaenopsis equestris | reverse complement strand
TAGATGTCCTATTTAACATACAAGTTTGATATCTTATTTTTCAAAGAAAAATTTATGTTTATTCAGTTGATTGATTTATTCTATCATAATTAAACCCTCTAAAATTTTTAAAACTAATAGTTTAATTCTAGTGTAAAACCAAAGGCTTTATTAATATAATTTAAATTATAAAATATGTTAATTATTCCTCTTGTTTTCCACTTCTTATGCACTCAAAGTTGTGGCAAATTTTCTTTTTGATTAGATCAAAAAACTAAATTTTAGAAATATGAAACAATAAAAGTTCTACTTTACTTTATTTCACTAAATAAAATTTTTTAATTTATATTTTGTTTTTTTTCTACCTTGTTCCAAATTTTTTATTTATGTACTTGTTTTAGAAAAAAAATATGTTGATATTGTTTATATTCAAGTCATTAATGATATATACACTATAGTTGTTACTTGTGTTAAAAAATATTGAGAATTGACAAAATATTTTCTATTTCAGTTGGATGACATCAAAGCTTAGCATCAAGCCCATATTATTATTTTTTTAGTTATGGATGTTCTTACCAGACATATTAGAGGATGTTCCATGATGTATGTTTTTTACTGATGATATCTTTCTTATGGATAAGATTAGAGAGAAAAGTCAAGAAAAACTTAAATTATGGAGATGAACTTTAGTATCTAAAAGATTTTGTTTAAGCAGATTTAAAACTGAATGCATAAAATGTAGTCTTAGCTGTATAACAAATCTAATGGTAGGGTTGTAATAATAATTGATCAAGTTATTAACGGAATGAAAGTTTTAGATATCTCAAATCTATTGTTGAAAGTGATGGTAATAGAAATGAGTATGTTATTAATAGAATTCAAGCTAGTTGGTTAAAGTGGAGGATTGCATTGAGCCTATTAAGTGATAGAAAAGTACAACTTAAATTCAAAGAAAAATTTTGTAAAACGGTGGTGATATGCAAACTTTTTGCTTGTAAAAGAGAAGGATAAGATTAATATAAGTATTGATTAGAATGGGATGCTCTAGTGGGTGAGTGACTTTGCATTTAGAGATAAAATGGTAAAACCAATATATCCTTAAAATAATTAGAGCAACTCAATTTGAAGACAAGGTTAGATAGGCCTCCTTGGATAGGTCACATTAAATGTCAACAATCTTATGGCTAGGTTAGGATAGTAGTTGTTTTGGATTTGAAGTATGTTAATAAAGGTGGATGTAGACCTAAGAGAATTAGGTCATATTGTAAAAAAATTATCTTAATTTATTAGAATTAAATGAATATATGAACATAATAGGACACAATGGAGAAAAAGGATTAATGTACTCAACCCCACATAGTGGCATAATGCTTGATGTTAATGTCATTGTTGTTAATTTATTCTCCCTTCTACAACAAATCTCTACAACATTTCTTTTAAAGTAATTTTAATATTTAGATCTATACTTAAAAATATTGGTAGAAATCTACATCTAAGTTTTATGAATGAACATGAATAAGTCACTTTTTTTGGAGAAATTTTAATCTCAAAAAAATGATATTGCTCGCATGCACATCTTAATATGTGCAAACAATTGCATCAAGAGTTGTGCGAGTGGTGATTGCTCATGCTTGATTTCTTCTATTTGATTCATCCTGATTTGCTCACTTGCTTTATCCTTTCTATTTTATTTGGCTTCCCTCTACCTTGATCTCTTTTCATGTCCATCTCTCACCATTGCTCTCACTTCCTCTCTCTCCATGATTTACCTTCTTGCCCTCATTTCCTCTCTCTCATACTTTATTTTGTTCAACTCCTTCTGTCTCCCTTATCCTATTAGCAAAATCAAGTAGCAACTTTTACACACCACCACAAGACACATATTCTTAGATTTTTAGTAAAATTCCTTCATGACGAAGTATTGCAAATTTTGGGTTTATCTATTGAATAGCTTTAAAAGATGCCTTCATTGGATCTAGTGAGGCCTTCCTTTAAAGTTTCCATTTACAATGAAACACATGATGTTGTGATTTATTTGGTTTCTATCTTCGTAAAGCTTATTCTAGGTGATGGATCTGATATTTATCCATCTAATAACACAATAAGTTGTTATAATAGCCCATGTCCAAAAATATTGCGGCAAATATAATTCAGTAATTCCTAGCCATATCTAAAATATCATAATTTTTATGTTTAACATCTCGATTTTGTAGTTGTGGTTTAGGTGCTAAGAAACTATGTTTTATATCTAATCAAACAAAGACTCAAATTTATCATTTAAGAACTCAATCATGAAAGCATCTCAAATTTATCATTTAAGAACTCTCAATCATGAAAGCATCTAATATAATTAAATAATATTATTTTTTATTATCTTGAATCTACCATTCATATTTTTTAAAATTTGATGAAGCATGAAATTTAAGAAATTCTAGATTAATCATCCATAATCACATAACTATCTTGGTTCTTTTCTAAAGTGTTGAGCTAATAAGCTCGAGGAAATCCAAATGCAAGAGTTCTAATGGTTTAGAATTTTTGGCTTTAATTAATGTTTTTGTTTCCAATCAGTATGCATCCCTACTTAAATGATTATTTTAAAAAATCTCATTTTGGTTGGCCCGACTGACACATTCTTATATAAGTTTATTAATTTGTACATGATGGTAATATATAGTAGTCCATGAAATAAGTGGGAGTCTTATGAAGAGGCTTTTTTAAAATAAAAACAAATTAGGAAATAAAAAATGTATATCAAGAAGCTAAAGGTTATTATGCTTAGGACTTAAACAATAAGATGGAGAAAGCTGAACATCATATCCTTTATTACGTGATTGGTTTGATAAGATTATATTCTACTCCATAATGCAAAATGACATTTACACATAATATTATCCTTTGAGTTTGACTGAGTAATATAAGTAGGTGAGTCTTTCGACATATCTATCTTTTAGTACAAAATTATTTGATATTAATAATTAACATAAGGTAGTTAAATAAGTTATAAATAGTTAGATTATAACTATAATGTTTTAAAATGTTTATGGCAGGTATTTGACAAAAGCCTGCAAAGTTTTTTGTGAGGTCTCATGAGGATTTGTGGAGGTTCAACCAATGAATTATGCATAGTTTAAGAAAATAATTTATTTACATAGTGACACAAAGAGTGACACAAAGCATTTGTGGTGACTTATTAACATCAAGGTAGGCCGAAAATTATTTTAAATTTCATATTTTAAATTTTATGATAATTAACACAAATTATTTTGCCAAGCATACTTATATAATATCTTAAAAGAATTTTAGAAAAATTTGAAAATATATATTTTTTACTTTTGAATAGATTTTAATGTAACAAAATATAAGGATTAATTTTTTAGGAAAAATTAATCTTTGACTTTAATAATGTTTCTTCCTTATTTACTAGCTCGCTTTAATTCCTTATTTATGCAACTCTTTCATATGATAAAGAAAGTGATAATTCTAGTGTAAAAAAATTCTTCATGAGCATTGATGTTTGTCTTTATGGGTTGTCTTGTGTATTTGCATAGCTATGGTGTCATTAGACCGCATTATTTATACTTTTGTTAGCATTTAAAGTGAGCTTGCAATATGTTTTCATAATTTTTTTTTTTACTTTAAGCATATTTTTTTGAATTTTAATAATACTAAAACATTCATTTGAACATTTTTTAATTATTGATGCATCTTTTACCTTTTAAACCACCTTTATTGTTACTAAACATAAAATCATCTAACATGCAACTTTTGATAAATCAGTACATGCCCAAACAAATAGTGCCAATTATATTCATCTTTAGTTCTTATGACATGTTAAAACATTTGACAATCTATCATGTGATTTGTTTGATTCATACATAGGATTCCAATATTTTTGTTGTTTTTATTCAATATATGCATTTAAAATTATCATATTTAATGTGCCATGATAGTTGTGGCTTGCTAAAATTATTTTATTTGTATAAGTAAAAAAAATCTCTTAAATTGACATTTTATGCTTTTGATATACCTTCATTTGTGCTTGTTTTTTTTTGTACTGTTTGTACACATGCATTGATTTGCCTTATTAGATAGACCTTCTTTGTGCCAACCTAAATGATGTCTTCCATAATAGCATTATTAATCTGGATAGTTAAAACATAAATTAATTTTGAAATTTAAGTAGGGTACAAATTGAATTTTTTTACTATTAGAAACATCAAATGGCAACAGTTTATTAAATTATAGTTTTATATATAATGAAATTACAATTTTTGAAGGCATAAATGTTATTCATTAATTCCACCTTAGATTGGATCTTCCTTTCTTATTGTTTATCTAACTAGTATAATTTTAAGCATGAAATAGAGAATTTGCTAACTTTCTCAGCATTAGTGAGATAAATTGAATACTCTTCTTGGATTTATCATCTTCATCTTAAAGAAAACATCAAAGGATGGTTACATAGATTAATAAGAAAAATAATTTACTAGTACAATCATTACTTTATTGACTTGGATTTGTATGCTTGTCCCTAGACACATTCACATAATCTGATTTATATGAAAAAAGAAAATCCATTTTTTGTAATTTTACACTATTGTTGACCTCACTTTTGGTTGAAGTCTAGTTTCCTCCTTAGTAGCCTAGGGTCTAGCCATAGGAATTTTTCAGTTGACTATCCCTAGAGGACTACAAAAGGAACCCTCACAATTAGAAATTTTACACTCTTCTTTGCTCAACTTGAAGTTTCACATATTGGTCCCAACCTCTATCACTTAGTAGATGGGGTCAATATGAGGGAGCTCAAGGAGAATCCCCATAGGATGGTCAAGCCTTAGGACTAACCCTGGGTGGTCTGGTCTTGGTTAGGCTAGCTTACACACACTACACTTTTTCACACACCCAAAACCTTAAGACCACTTGCACTTAATTTGGTCTCTTGACTCTTTTTAGAAAGCTCATATGGATGGACCCAAACCCCTAGCCCTTGGCTAAGAAGGTTAGGACCAGCATATTGAGCATCCAAAATGAGTCTTCATATGACTCCTATTAGTTTGACATGGCTTCATAGCTTACTTGCCCATCCTAGCCCAAAATCACAAAATTACCAAAATACCCCTACAGCACTATTTTTTTCCAAAATTCCCAAAATTGTCTAAAACATTCAAATTTGTCCAAAAGTCATCTTAAATCATTCTCAACTACCTAAATTGGCAAAAATTCACCAAAATCCAAAATTCCCAAAATATCCCCAAATTTTCTAAAATTACCAAAATGCCCCTCATGACCCAAAATTTTCAAAAATTCTAAAAATCATCCCAAATAATCCCAATTTCAATTTTGAATTATCACATTGATCCAATTTGACCAATTTAACCCATTTTGACCAAAAGCTCTAATTTGCCCTTAAAGGACCAATTTCCCCAAATTAACCTCAATCTTGACCCAATTGACCTAATCTTGCCCAGTTTCAATACCAAATCAAAATACAACATCCCTAATACCAATTGAAACCAAATACAAGCCAAATTTGACCCAATTGCAGCTCAATTTCACCCAAACCCAAGTCTAACCGAAAATTCCCAAATTGACCTTATGTCCAAATTCCACTAAATTGGCCTTCCAATTCAATTCAAAATCAATTGAAATCCTTTCAAACCTCTTCATGATATCTCCATATACCAAATTAAATATTTGATTGACCCAAAATTTGGCTCAAATTCACCCCTAATTTTAAAACCCCAAGCCCACCACATCTAATTCCAAAACCTCAAATCCAAAGCCCGTATGACAATATTTCTCTTCATCATTCATTTCATTAAAATCATTCCCTAAGTTTTAAATTCATGATCAAATCATTCTATATTAGGACTCATGACAAACATCACCAAAACAACCCATAAAATCCAAAAATCCTTTCTCATGCAAGCGGCCAAGCCAAGGACAAGCCATGAAGTCATCCTCAAGCCATAGGTGAGTCATATGAGCCTTTGACACCTCACCAAGCTATTAATGGCAAAAGGAGGAGCCACTTTCAAGCCTCCTTAAAAAGTTTTTAATCCTCTTAATGACACACTCTAACCCATGCTTAGCCAAATTCTTTGGATAAGGACCTCTCCTCACTAATTAAGCTGAGTCAAATGATCTTCTCTTTAGCCCAAACCAGCCTTGGTGGGTGAGCTCAACCCCAAATCATGTCTTGACCTAAATTGACAAAAAATGACCCTTCCCCCATACTATTTTAATTCAACACCTTTACACATGACAAACCCAAAATTGATTTCACCAAACTCAAGCCCTGACTTCCCTGGACCAGATGGTGGCCTTAGCTTGGTCGGCCAGCTACCTTGGCTACCGGAAAACACCATGGACAAGGAGGAGTAATGAGCTAAACCAAAAATTACACCCAATTGGATTGTTTCCCCTTTCTTCCCTCCACCTAAGCAACCAAAGCCACCCACTAGTTGGCCCAATTTCAGCCTTTAAGCCCCTCTATTTAAACTCACCCTCCTTGGCCAAGGTGGGAGAGGTTGAAATTCCTTGGGGAGATTAGGTCAAATTGTTCTCAGAGCTTCTTCATGACCTCTTGAGTCAAATCCAACCATCCTCCAGCCCTCAAACCCACTGCTTTAGCTCAATTTTGGAGCTTAAAATCAAGCCCGAAATAGGCATCCCTCTAGACTCCACCAAAGTAAAATTAATTACACCCACACCATCTCCTGAGTGAGAGAAAAAAATCCCCCATAAAAGCCCCATCACTAGACCACCTTAACATAGACTTTGATCAACACCCCAAATCGATCTCGAACGATTTCATACCTAGGCATTTCACCATGGCCCAAGGCTTCATCTAGGAGTTCTCTGGACTCAACTCAAGCTTTTGGAAGCACTCAATTGAAGCCACACCTTTTAGGCAAAGGTATTGAAATCTCCCCTCAAACTGAGCCTATTTTAATTCTTCATGCTCATAAACTCGATTTAAGACTTGATTAAACATCTGGATGTGTTCGTCTCATCGAGACGAGTCGATGGGAAGAAACCGCACTTGATTTAGTTGAGTATCAAGCAAGATATTAAGGTTTGAAGTTTAACGACTCTTGGGCTAGGGACTTGGAGATGATGAACAGATGTCATCCATTTCTACGTGTATCGAATGGTCGCTCTGCATCACGCCGGACAGATGAATGGAACGAAACAGCGGGACGCGTGGCAGCTGAGTCAGAAGGTGTCGTCAAATGGCGAAGCGTCGCGTGGTCTTTCGGAGATTCCTATGATCCAGTCAGCGCCGCGCTAGATAAGTAGAGAAATAGGGCTTTATTTGATTTAATTAAATCCAAAATCTTCAAAAATCCATATCTTTGTGTAGAAAAAACATAAAAATAAAATAAAAATACACTCTTGCTCAGTGAATAGAGAAGAACAATATGAAAATAGTTTTGTATTTTTTTGATGCATTTATGATTTTTAATTAATTAAATAGTGTATTTCTTAGTTGAATTCTCCATTTGCATGAACATTTCACCATGACATGATTTATGGGCTTTGATTCTCTCTATCATGAGGGATCTTTCCTGATTTTTCCAAGGTTAGGGAGATCTCTATTTTTCACGTGTATCATGCCTATTTTGATAAAATAATTATAAAAACTAAAATATTGATAAAAAAAATACAAAACTTATTTTGTTAGGTTCACTTTGGTTTGAAGACCCTAGGAAAAATATAAATCTGGTTTAACCTATTAAAAATAGTCCTAATTGTCACCAACTCCAAAAAATGAAATAAAATTAAATTGGAGTCAATATAAATGTAAATGGCATAAAAATTATTCTCCACTGTAATTTAATGACAGAGGAGCTCCCCATAAAATTTTGAAGTCAATTGGAATTAATTGATCATTAAAATGGATTAATTAATTGAAATAGCATTTTTGGCTCAAAATAATTATAATAATTAAAATAAAACTCAAAAAAACGCCCAAATTGGTTTTGGGATCTCCTTATGACCAGAGGACCTAAGAAAAATAAAATTATAATTAAAATAAATACTTCATTTTAAAGATATTTTTAAGTATTTAAATAATTAAAAATTAATTTTAAAATCATAAAAATTAAAAAATTGTAAAAAAAACACTAAAATGTTACATTTGGCTTCTTGATCACTTGGGACCAATCAAAATAATTTTCCTAATTTTCTAAGTCAAGATATTAATTTTAAAGGCTTAAAATGGATTTTCTTTAATTTTCCACTAAAATAATTCTAATAATTGAAATATAAATAAAAAAAATATGAATTTTATTTCTCTAGGTTCCCCGACCTTAAAGAGATTTAATAAAAATATAAAATTTTATTTTCCTTTTAAATAATATTTTATATTTAATTAATACTAAAAAACAAATAACTCTAATAATTAAATTAAATTTCTAAAAATTATAAAAATTGGTCCAAGTGGTCCTCTAACTTAAGTGATCCTCCAGTAATTTTCTCAAGAATAGAATATTTGTTTTGGTTGAGTTATTAAGTTTTCATTAAAAATCTCTATTTTTGCATTAAAAATAATTATAAAATTAAATAAATTCAGAAAAATCATATTTTCTCCTCTGATGTTTTATTTATTCCATGAATGGGGTAAAATAAAATTTTAAAATTTATTTGAGTTTGATTTAATGAATTACGAGATGTTGAGGCCTTAAGGGCAAAAGGGTAATTTTGGGATTTAAGCCTTAATTAATTGTTGACCTCATTTTTGGTTGAGGTCTAGTTTTCCTCTTTAGTAGCCTAAGATCTAGCCATACGACTTTCTGTTGACTATTCCTAGAAAACTAGAAAAGGAACCCTCACAAATTCTAAACTCCTCTTTACTCAACTTGAAGTTATACATATTGGTCCTAACCTCTAGCACTTAGTAGGTGGGGTCACTATGGGGGAGCTCAAGAAGAGTTCCTATAGAAGTGTAGGACCTTAGGATTGGCCCTAGGTATTGGTTTAAAGCTAAGGCACTTACCAGCAATCACCTCACTCACAACCACTCACAAGCACAAACCAAAATTTTCTTGACTTTAATCACTTAATTTTTTGGGATGCTCATGTAGATGGTCCCCTAAACCCACTGGCCCTAGGCTAGGGTTTAGCTATGACCAGTACATAGAGGACTCAAATGGGATTTCCATTGGTACATGGCTTATTTATGGTAGTTGGCACCCAACTCTACCAAAATGCCCAACTTAGTCTTTTCCCCCTAAACTCCTCTAAATTACCTAGATACCCTTGGAACCCTAAATTTGGCCAAAATTCCTAAATTTATCCAAAATACCCAAATTTATTCAAAACTCATTTCAAACCTTTTGAAAATACCCAAATTACCCAAAATTACCAAAAAAATTGCCAAATTACCAAAATACCCCTCCTTAGCTCAAAATTTCCAAAAAATCCAAAAGATCCCAAAAATTTCCAAAATACTCCAAATATTCCCAATTTCACTTTTCTCAACTACCACATGACCTAATTTGGCCATTTTGACCATGTAGACCAAAACCCCTAAAATTGCCTTTAAAAGCCCAATCTCCCCAAATCCACCTCAAATGTCCATCAAATTGGTCCCCATTTCCCCTAATTTCAATCCTAAGCTCAAATTCACCTTTCATATGAAATTCACCTTTCATATGAAAAATATAAACCAAATACAAGCTCAATTGACCCATTCTTTGAGCCTAATTTTGATCCAAATCAAAACACCCAATTTTTGCCTTATGACTTGATTCCACCTAATTGAACCCCATGGCCTACTCCATTGGTCTAAATTTGGTCCTTAAACTCTTCATAACATTCCTAAACCTCAAACTTGACCTTCAATTGGCCTTGGTGAAGCCTCAATTTCATTTAATTTTGACTTAAGTCTAAAAGCCCCAAATTTTGCCCCAAATTTACCATGTCTCAAAATTCCACCAAATTGATTGCCTTAACCCCAAAAATTGGCACCCAATTCATGTTGAAAACTCTTCATCACATTCCTATTGACCATTCTCAATAATCAATTTGGACTTATCCGAAGGCTAGCCCAATCTAGACCCAAGTCTAGCCTAACATGCCCAAAATGACCAAATCTCCAAAATCCTTCAAATTGACCCTCCAATTAAACTCAAAATCACTTCAACCCTTCGCAAAAAAATGTTCCTCACTATCATATACATCAAATGCACCATTCAATTGATCTTGAAATCATGGCTACCCTAAACCAAACCCAAGTTTTGACCATGTGATCTTAAATAGTCCCATGACCAAATTTGACCAAATTAAACTCAACACGACCAATTTAACTCCACCACAGCCAATCCTAGGACCCCTAGGACTAAGCCAAGGCCACCTAACCCAAGATAAATGAGCTATGGACCAAGGGTCCCCTAAATTAAGGGATTTATTGCCTTAATTTCCTAAACCAAAGATATCCTTGCCAAAGCCTCCCACCAATTTATGTTAATTGTTGTGATAGATTCCTCTGAGGTTCCTGAACTCCTAGCCACCTCCCCCTGCCATGGTCGATCGGCCTAGTCACCGGAGAAGCCAAAATCGAGGGCCACCCCCTCTTAAACTTCACCCAATTCAAACCTAGAGGCCAGCTCACCCAATTTAAATTGTAGAGCCCCTCTGCCCTCCACCTAAGCATCACATTACACCCAAACATTGGCCATGGCAGCCAGCTTAAACCAATTTTTATAAAAGCTCCCCTCTGAGGCCATGAAAGGAGAGTTAAAATTTTCTGAGAGAGAGCCCTCCAAATTGCTCACAGAGACTCTTTGAGACCCCCTCAGCTCAAGCCAACCACTTTCCCCCACTGATTCCCATTGTGGAAGCTCAATTTTGAGCTCAAACTTCTGCCTAAAACCAGGGCAAAGCTAAATACACCTCTAAAGTCCACCAAACTCAAATTAAACTTACCCACACCTTCACCACAGTAAAAGAAGGAGAAGCCCCATTAAATTCCCCTTCCATAGAGACCCTAACATAACTCTAGACCAACACCTGAAATCGAGCTTGGTCGAATTCATACCAAGACCTTACACCACAGCAAGAGGCTCAATCCTTAGCCTCTTTGGACCCCAATGAACGTGCAGAGCACCTCTGATTGAAGCTTCTCTTCTCAGAGCAAAGGTATTGAACTCCCTCTCTTCCTGAGCCTATTTTGATTCTCCATTTTCTTGGGCTTAATTTCATGGCATCTTAACCACATAGATATGATTCTCTAGTCTATACAAGCATTTTAAAAAATAAATCATTCAATTTGGTTGAGAAATGAGAGAGATATCAAGCCTTGAAGATGGGCGATTCTCGGGCTAGGCCATTGGGGACGATGACAGAGAGCCGTCTGATCGCGTATTTGTCTCATCAACGGATGAGATCAACTCGAACAATGCTCCCTTACATGAACCGTGGGCCTAGTCACCGCTGAGGTGGATGGTGGCGTCAAATAGGACGCGTGGAGCTTCGGAGCCACCGTAGGTTGACATGGTGCCGCGCATTTAAATAGATAAATAGGGAATTAAATAAATTAGAAAATGCTCCCTAATTTCAAAAATCCATATCTTGGTGTAGAATAATTACAAAAATAAAATAAAAATACCCTCTTGCTTAATGAACAGAGGAGAACAATGTGAAAATAATTTGAAGTCCATTTGATGTGTATTTCATTTTTAATAAATCAATTAGGGTTAGGTGCCTTTTAGCTCTCCATGCATGTAGGCATTTCACCATGGCTTGCAATTTTGACATGTTGTAGTCTCTGATAAAGGGAACATTCCCTAATTTTTTCAAAGTCAGAGGAGACCACTAGACAGATAGCCATATTTTTCAAGCATATGTCTATTATTTGCATAAATTAATAATAATAATTAGCATGTTGCTTAGAAAAATCCAAAAAAAAATTGGTAGGTCTAATATGACCAAAGAACTATTTGAAAAATCTTTCATGAGCCAAGTCATTCAAAATGTTTCTAATCTTCACAAACCCTAAAACATAAAGATAATTAATTTTGGAAAATAAAAACATCAAAATGACTTGATTTTTTTCTCCACTATTTTTTAAGACTCAGAAAACTCCCCATAAAAATTTTAAAACATTTTGAACTCATTTAACAACTCAAATTGATTTTCTAAGTTAAATGGTATTTTTGACACTAAAATGATTTTTAATAATCAAAATATAACCAAATTTAATAATCAAAATATAACTTAAAAAATTATGAAAATAAAATTTTGGAGTTCTCTGTGATCATAATAATTTTCTAAAAATAAAATGGTGTATGAAATAAAAACTTCATTTTTAGTCTATTTTTAAATATTTAAAATAATTAAAAAATGATAAAAATCACAAAAATAACAAAATTCATGGAAATGTTCTAAAATTTTTTCTAAGCATTTAGGAACAATTTAAATATTTTTCATGACTTTCTAAATGAAGATGTTGAATTTTAAAGCTTAGAATAATTTTTAAAGGCTAAAAAATGGGTTTTCACAAAAATAATTCCAATAAATCAAAGAGAAATAAAAAAAAATGTAAAATTTGCTTTTTTAGGTGCTCTGACCTTAGGGAGATTTTTCAAAAATATTAAACTTAATTTTCAACTATTAAAATATTTAATAATTAATAAATACTTGAGAAATTAAAAAAATTCTTAAAATTCAAATATAAGTCAATAAATCATGAAATTTAGTCCAAATGGTTCCCTGATCTATGTTTATCTCAAATAAAAATTTTAAGGGATTAGGCTTTGCCTTGGTCAAGTTATGGAATTTTCTTTTACAAATCCTATTTTTGTATAAAAATAATTACGTAAATTAAATTAAATTTTGAAAGATCACATTTTCTCCTCTCATGTCTTAATTGACATGTCTTAATTGACCCAGTAAGGTAAGATAAAAATTTCAAAGTCATTTGAATTAAATTTGACAAATTATGAAGTGATAGAGTCTTGGGGGCAAAAGTGTAATTTTGGGAAGTTTAGCCTTAATTAACATTTAGGCTTAATTCAAAAAGGGAAAAGGGTAACCTCTGAATTTAACTAACTTATTTGGTTGATTGAAACCAAAAGGGGATTAAGTGATAAAAACCAATCTCACTTTTGTTAACTAAAGAATAAATTTGTAATTTCTTTAAATTATTAAAATCTGGAAGCCTAGTCAAATAAATGATCCTAGGTTTAGGGGTATGACTTTGGAAGTTAATAACTCACTAATTTAATACCCATATTTGAGGTTTAAATGATTTTCAAAAGTGTTAAAAATGAATCATCATCACTTAAAATTTTAATCTCTTTCAAAAATAACTAAGACACCACCAAAATTTTAAGGGCTTAGTAGTGACCTAAGCTAAATCAAATTTGGTTAAATAAGGATTAGAAAAGTGGAAATAGCTAAAATTAAACACCTTTGGAACACTACAAGCCCAAATTAAAATTTGCTAAATGTCTTTGATAACACTAACTTGCCTCTTTAAAGGTTTCCACCCACATAATTTACAAATTAAATCACAAATGATAATTACCCTACTCTTAGGGATAATTAAAACATCATTGTTCACTAAGCATTAAATGTATTTATAGAATGTATTATTAAGCAACAAAATAAGTTTAAATGAGTTCGAGACTTTTCACCAAGCGGTGAGAGGGAAACATGGATCTGCTTCTTCCTTTATACCCGTTGGATGCCTCGGAGGTCTACTAAACTTAATATGTTTTTCTTAATAAAAATCATTCTTAATCAAACTAATAGGGACCCACCAAGATATGACCTAGGGTTTAGGTAGGTCACCAAAACTTTACTTTCTTGCTTCATATAAAATGCCATGACATGCATTTTATGACATGCATTTTGAGGACATGCATTTTGAGTTTCAGGCGGTGGAATAAGAAGCCTCGCCAAGTACGCTTTTACAGTTTACAACACCGTCTTTCTTGTACTTTCATACTGTACTTTTGATATTAACATAAACCTACATGCTAAACAACGATGTCACCCTGCATGAAAACTAAAACTGTCATGATAGCAACAAAACCAAAATCGAAAATAAAACTAAAATCAACCAAGATAAAATTCACCCCCACAACATTCAAAATATAAGACAACTAAAAATTTAATCACAAAAATCACACAAAACAACAACTTCAACTAAATTAAGATGTCTCTATCGGATGATCGAGAATCCCTATGAGGAGGTAACCTACGATTGCTAATGAGGCTTCCCACAGTATAAATGAAATTATGGAACTCCAGAAAAACGTGTCTTCCCCAGTTAAACCAATTTCCTTCCTTAGAATTAAATAACAAGTCATAGAATTTCGAGGTTATCTGCCTAGTGCAACATAAATTCTCAACTCATCTTTAGGCCTTTGTACAACTATTTTGTATAATATAAGCCCTAACTCGTTTTAGGACTCTGAGGTTGTCGTCCGTCACGACCTAAATCCTTACATCTTCCAGGCTATTTGTGTGATCGTTTCACACAAATGTAAGTCATAAATTGATAAAATTGGCAGGATGAAACACCTAAATATTTCTCCACAAAACTAAAGCCAAACCATAGGATAGCTTGGGAAGTTACCGAGGTTCTCCCCCGGATCTATGACATCCCTTAGTTCTTCCTCCTTAGAATTCTACAATAAATATTCAAATTTTGAGCCAATCTCATTTCAGACCTCTTTGTCCGATCTCATTGAAAATTCCTATCTATTTGACCTCATTGAAGATAATATTTCTTGATTTTTAGCGAAACTTTTCTTAGGTGGTTTTGGTCATTTAAGATGTAATTAATTATAGGGGCTTGCCCTTATAAGAAACTTTTCTGAACCCAACTTAATATAAACCCTATTTAATTTTTCATATTAAATAAGAAAAATTGTCGACTAATAAAACAGTTTCGCAGACCAAACGAATGTCATATATTTCTTAGTTTATTTGATCGAGTCTCCCTCAAGTCTTGTGTTTATCCTTCGGGATAGATACAAGGTTTGAGGTATAACAATCATTTAAACTATAAAAATATGGGGTCAGTTTGATTTCATATTTTTTTTCTAAACTTAAATATATATGTAAATTAAAATGTCCTTCCGAAGCGGGCGACGGGATTTCAATGCTGGTGACTGACAGCTTCTTACGGGCAACTCCCCCAAAACCAAAATAGCGCCGACATTAATATTTAGGCATAACCAAAGAGTAAATGGCTAATAAATGATCTTAATTGACATGTCTTGATGACTGGAATATGAAAGGGATAAATGGTAGCAACTAATCTCACTTTGCTCTCACTAAGGATAAATTTATAATTTCTCAAATTGATGAAATTTGGAAGAATAATTAAATAAGAATATATTAAGGCGAGGGGTTTGACTTTGGAAGATCATAATCCATTTACTTAAAACCCCAATTAATGGTTTTAAAATGATTTATGATTCTTGATAAGGGTTAAAAATATGAATATTTATATTTTCCTAAAAAAGTTACAAATCTACTCATTAAGCTTTACGGGCTTAATAGTGAGCTAGTCTTTATCAAATTTTGTATAATGAGGTTTAGAAAATGACCTATAAATAATTTGAAATATTTTTAAAACAATATAAGCACATCTTTGAAAATCAAACCGACTAAATTCCTTAATTAAGGCCAAATTGCCCATAAGGGTCTTTACTCGTATAATTTGTAAGTGAAACATCAAGTGAAAATTACCTCACTTAAGGAGATAATCTAAACATCAATGTTCATTGAGCATAAGGGTATAAGTTGTGTGAACCATATAGCAACATAATAAGGCCAAAATGAACTTGAGATGATTCAAGGGACTGTGAAATGTCTAAGGTATTACCCAAGACCTTTTCATGATCCTTTAGGATTCTCGGAGGATACTTGGACGTATTACGATTTACTTAATGGAATCATCCCCAGAGATAAACAAATTGAACCCATTAAGGTATAACATATGATCTGGTAGACACACCTCAAACCTGTGTTCTCTATTTTTTTCATGCAAAATTATACATATGTTTTGCAACTATTGACCTTTCAGGTGGAGGAACGGAAAGAATCGACATGTACGCTTTTAAGTTATTGCATTGCAATTTACTTTTATTTATCTGCACCTCTTGTTTCTTGCCCATAAACTTGCATGTTAAGCAATAAAGTCACCCTACATGTCAAAAACTGAAACTTTTAGGATAGTGGAACTGAAACCAAAACCAAAATTAAGAAATCAAAACAAGATAAATTCCACCTCCACAATAGTGAAAATATAAAAAAAAATCAAAATTTGATCATAAACAAAACAAAACAAAAATTGCAACCAAATTAAAACGTCTCTGTCGGATGATCGGGAATCCTCAGAGGAAGTAACCTACGGTTGCTAACGAGATTTCCCACAGTCTAAATGAAAGTATGGAACTCATTAAGTTGAGTTTAGTAAATTCATTTAGACTAAGTGAATCTGAAGAAAAATAGTAGTGTCGGAACGAAGAAACCGTAGCATCCTAACCAGTGTCACTAAAATTCCCCATAATATTTAAATAAGCATAATCTTAGGAAACATTTGATTTGACATCAAAACTCGACACATTAGAAAACTTAAATTTGCTACGACGAGGAGCTTGGAGCTAGCATTGTGGGCAGCACAACCATCTTCGACAAAAAAACATGTTCACATGAGCTAAACCATTCCTTATAATTAAACAACAAGTCATAGGATTTTGAGGTCGTCCGTCTAGTGTGACATAAATCCTCAACTTTTCCTTAGGCCTTTTGTATGGCTCTACTAAACGATATAAGCCCTAACTCGCTTTAGAATTCCGATGTTGTCGTTCATCACGACCTAAATCCTCATATATTACAGGTTATTTATTTGATCGTTTCACACGGATGTATGCCCTAATTAATAAAATTGGCAGGATAAAATACTTAAATATTTCTTCTCTAAATTGAAGCCAAACAGTAAGATGGCTTGGGAAGTCACCGAGGTTCTCCTCAGGATTTGTGGCATCCCTTAGTTCTTCTTCATTTGGATTCGAAAATTATATGTTCCAAATTTGAGTCATTACCTTCTCACATATCTTTGTTCAATCTCTTGAAATTTTTTATCTTTTGAAATTCTTGAAGACAATATTCCCTGATTTTTATCGAGAGTCTTATTAGATGACTTCGATTATCTAAGATTAATTAACTATAAGAGCTTGACTTTATAGGAAACTTTCAAGAACCGAACTTAATATAAACCCTATTTAATTTTCTTTATTAAATAGGAGAACTTGTCGGTCAACATAAAAAAAACTTTTCGCAAACTTAAACGGATGTCATATATCTCTTAGTTTATTTGATTGAGCTTCACTATCAAGTTATGTGTTTATCTTTTGAGATAGATATATAACTTGAGGTGTAACGCTCTTTCATCTAAACTTTGAAACATATGAGATCGGTTTGATTTCATATTTTTTTTAAATTATATATATAATTAAATATTCCCCCGAAACGGACGACGGGATTTCGATTATGGCGACCGACAACTTCCACAGGACCCCCCTAAAATTGTGCCGACAACTATCAAACACGGCCCAAAGAAAATCTTGATTAGTATGGCTATGAGAATTATAATAATTTTAGACTATTTTGATGCCATACAAACAATGAAGTATGATCTATTGCTTTTATAGTATGCATGTCGCTTGCAATTATCACATGGATTGACAAAATTCGCATATTAGGAATTTTAAAGCAATGAAAGTTGAATTAGTATTTTATATTCAAATTTGGTATGCTTTAAAAAAGAAGGTTGGGCGAAAATATGCACCGCTCTCATATAGTGAAAAAAAATAAATTAATTAATTAATTCGAAGATGTGCACAAATACCTAGGCATGTGATTTTTTTTATATTTTCACACTATTATGAGCCCACACATAGATTTCATCGTATTTTAATTGCATTGACTATATTAATACAATCAATATAATCAAAAATATAATAAAATATGTATTGTCCGCATCTATTTTATCCCCCACTTAATAATTATTTCTCATGATTAGGAAAAATTATTCCATACGGATCGGACACAGCATGCAAGATGCATGTGATGTTCGATTACGATCAGGATGTATTTCGGTGGGCCCTATCTAAAATTTTTTTAAAAAAAAACTAAAATATATCCTGACCGTAGATCACCGTGATCTAGAGTCAGGATTAGACACCGCATGCAGACATGCATGCGGTGTTCGTGCACAATAATTTCTCCATGATTAGGTAGCTTTTTTTTTTCCTATACAACTCATGTTTTTCTTACTGTTTAATTAACCTTTTCTTTTCTATCAAAAAATTACGTTTGGAACAATACATGCAGCTGTTGAGGACTTTGCATTTTCTTATTTATTTTTAAATAAAAAAATGGAAGATAAATTGCCAAAAAAAAATAAATAAAATGGAAGAGATGACCTAGGCATATTTGTTTATACATAAATAAATAAAATCTAATATACCCCTCATTTTGATTTTTTTTTTATTTGATTAATCTTATTACATATTTGTTTGCGTCCGCAAATCTCTCCATAATAATTTTCCCTTTCAATTTCGGGAAAAATTATTCCATACGGATCGGACACCGTTGCGGTGTCCGATCCAGACCGCAAATCACCTGATCTACGGTCCCGATGTATTTCGGTGGGTCCCATCTAAATTTAAAAAAAAAAACAAAAATAATCCTGACCGTAGATCACTGTGATCTACGGTCAGAATCGAACACCGCATGCAGAGATGCATGTGGTCTGCATGCGGTGTCCACACGCAATTATTTCTCCAAGGGTAAGAAATGTTATGATGTCTTGTGGGCCGTACATCTGTACAGTCCACTTCTAAACCTTCAGCGTTGTTTAATGATATGAATTCTATAAATAATACAAAAAGATGAAGTGAATATAGTTGTTTAATTTGATTTTATTTCTGAAGGAGAAGTATATTTTCTTGTTTGTATCGCAAGCCGCATTCTCAGATAAAAAATTTATTAGTATAATGTAGATATTACAGATAGCACTTCCATATGATATATATATATATTAATGTAAAATGATTATTATTATGTATTATGTTGAATTGAATTTATTGACTACACATTGAGAATGTGTCAGCATGGATCCCGAATAGATCCAATGATTCATAACGAAAGAAGTATAACGAAAGAGGACCCATTGAAAAGCGATCAAGGGACCCATTTATTCAATTGGACGCATTCATCAGAGCCAATAACAAAAGCCAACAAAGCAAGATAATGAAAAAAGAGCGATTTGATTTTAAACCGATGGAACTAAAACACAACAGATAAGCACCGGAGCTAACCATTACAAGAAAGTCAAGCAAATGCACCGACCTATCTTGCAGTAGATCCTGCTTGAGAAAAGAGACTAGTTCCTCGATATGACCAGTCATTGCACGAACGCTCTTGAGGTTCCTCGTCAAGTACAAAAAATTGGCAATACAGTAAATCCTCACAATTATTCCAAAAGACTCCCTCTCCATATAATGAGTTTTCTATCGGTTACTGCAATTGACCATCTGCTCAAAAACATAGTTTTGTTTTGCTAATAGGAGCTTATCATCCAAGGATCAAGGGTTGATGCCAAAATTAGATCAACCGATCTGTAAAGCCCAGCTGACCGAATCAGCCTTGTCGACGCAGTAATCAAGTCTAGCTTATCGACTGCACCCACTTAGCCAAGCCAACCGAACCAAGCTGATTGAGCTGAAGCCATATTAGCCAAGCCGACCTAGTCATAGGACAACCAAGCACTAGGCTTGTACATGTAAAAGACCTAGATTATATTCTACAAACCCAATTAAAACTAGGGCAAAAATGTAATATAATTATATTTTACCCTCTTTGATTTATAAATAGAGATCATTTTATGAGAATGAGCTAATAGAGAAGACTTTTTATAATTCATTACTTTTCTATCCTCTCTCTCTCTCTCTCTCTCTCTCTCTCTCTCTCTCTCTCTCTCTCTCTCATCTTTTACGTTATAACCGTTGTGACGAGATTCATTGATAAATTAGGATTGAACATTTTCATAAAGATCTTTTCTTTCCTAGATGAAGTCTTTATTAGACCTTCTATGTTCAAGTATTGTCATCACAAATGAAATCAAATAATGTTGGAACCTATGATTGAATCCACCGAAAGGGTAATTTATGCATTAATCGATTAAGGCTCAACGTTTATTTAAGAAAGAGGTTTCTAGGGCATAATGATGAAAACCTTTCAAAACAACTAAGTACCACAGTGATATGTAATGTTGAACCTCGGTAAATATTTTACACACTTAAGATTATTAGAACAGTTTGAATTTTGCCCGGAACTCAAGAAAATTAAACATGATATATTTGATCATTGAGAATTTAATCCAAAAAAACACACACATTTATATATATACACCTATGAATTTTGAGAGAATCTAATGATCTAGATCACAGACGAAAAGTTACAAGGCAAAATGAAACCGACCAACTGAAGATCAACGACCAACTAACCAAAGGACTGCAGATTGACCAAAGGACAACTCGACATCTAAAGGCCCACTCAAGCCAACAAGATAGAAACATTTATGCCAATGACCGAACAAAGGTCTAATCCCCCACAAACTCATTAGTGCAAACGTAAAGTTCTCTCAACAACTACCCAATGATCCTCAAATATCTCCATAAATTACCAAGGAATGAAAATCATGCAAGCCATCTAGGCGACCTAAGGCAAACAGATACCAGATTCAAAGCTAACCGACTTCCCAGAGCGAACCAGTATCCATACAAAAAGTCAATCGACTTTCCAGAGAGAAGGTCGACTGGTGTCTGTTGACCTCACTTTTGGTTGAGGTCTAGTTTTTCCTATTTAGTAGCTTAGGGTTTAGGCATAGGACTTTCCTATTGACTATTCTTAGAAAACTAGAAAAGGAACCCTCACCATTAGAAATTCTACACTCTTCTGTGCTTAACTTAAAGTTTCACATAGTGGTCCTAACCTCTAGCACTTAGTAGGTGTGGTCAATATGGGAGAGCCCAAAGAGAGTTCCCCATAGGACTGCTTGACCTTAGGGTTGACCCTAGGTGTTGATCTAGAGCTAGTTCACTCACTCTCACCCACAATCACTTGCAAAGCTAAACCTAAAACTTGTTAACTTTCATCCCTTAATCCTTTGGGAGACTCATGTAGATGGTCCTCTAAACCCTCTGACCCTAGGCTAGGGTTTAGCTAAGACCAGTACATAGAGGACCCAAATGGGGTTTCCATTGGTCCATAGCTCATTTATAGTGGGTGGCACCCCAATTTTACCAAAAATACTCAACTTGGCCTTTTTGCCCCTAAACTCCCCCAAATAACCTAAACCTAAGTACCCCCCAAATAACCTAAGTACCCTTGAAACCCTAAATTTGGCCAAAATTTCAAAACTTACCCAAAATACTCAAATTTGTTCAAAATCATTTCAAACTTTTTGAAAACATCCAAATTACCCCAATCACCAAAAAATTGCCAAATTACCAAAATGCCCCTCCTTAGCCCAAAATTCCAAAATTTCCAAAAAAATACCAAAAAATCCCAAAACATTAAAAATATTACCAATTTTATTTTTCTCAACTACCACATGATCCAATTTGACCAATTTGACCATTTTGATCAAAACCCCCAAATTACCTTTAAAGGCCCAATTTCTCTAAATTCACTTCAAATGTAAATTCACTTCAAAAATTTCTCTAAATTCACTTCAAATGTCCATCAATTTGGTCGCAAATTCCCCCAATTTCAACTTGAAACTCAAATTCACCTTCTATATGACCAATCCAAACCAAATACAAGCTCAATTAGCCCATGCTTTGATCCCTATTTTGATCTAAGTCAAACCCTCAATTTTGGCCCTATGACTTGGTTCCAACCAATTGAACCCCATGGAGTGCTCCATTGGTCTCAATTTGAATCCTAAAATCTTCATAACACTCATAAAAATCAAAATTGACCTTCAATTGGCCTTGGTGAAGCCTCAATTTCATTTAATTTCAACCCAAATCCAAAAAATCACCAATTTTTCCCTAAATTGACCTTGTCTCAAAATTCCACCAAATTGATTGCCTTAGCCCCAAAATTTATACTCCATTCCTTCATAAAAAATCTTCATAGCATCTTCCTTGTTAATTTGGACTATTAAATTAACATGCCCAATTTGACCAAAATCTCAAAATCTTTCAAATTAAACCCACAATTGAGCTCAAAATTATTTCAATCCTTCACCAAAAATATTCATTACAATCATCTACACAATGTTGATCAATAAATTGGGCTCAAAGTCATGGCTAGCCTAACCCAAACCTAAGCTTTGGTCATTTGGACCCATATTGGACCCATGCACCAAAATTGGCCTAGCCACCTTAAAGCCCCCAATTTCATGACTCCACAGCCACCAAAATCCTTCTAGGGACCAGGCTAAACCATGCAAAACCCACAATAGCATGCTATGGACCAATGGATCCCCAAATTAAGGGATTTTAACCTATTTTTGGACCCAACTTGCAAAATCTCCCTCATCATCACTAACCCTTGGGAATAAATCATAATTAAGCCTCCCCCTGGCTCATCTAACTTCCTGGCCACCTCTACTGGCCTTGTCGACTAGCCTAGTGGCAAAAAAAAAACCAAAACCGTGAGCCACCCCCAAAATTTAAAACCCAATTCAAACATAGAGGCCACCTTATTCCATTTGAAATTTAGAGCTTCTCTGCCCTCCACCTAAGCTTCACATTGCACCCAAATGGAGGCCATGACAGCCACCCTAAGCTAATTTTATTTAAACCTCACCTCCATGTAAAATTAAGGAGAGCTGAATTTTTTTTAAGGAAACTATGTCAAACTACCCTCAAAGACTCCCTAAGACCTCCTCAATCCAAGCCAACCATTTTCCCCCACTGAGCTTCATTGTGGAAGCTCAATTTTGAGCTTGAATTTTTGCCAAAAACCAGGAAGCTCAATTTTGAGCTTGATTTTTTGCCAAAAACCAGGACAGATCTGTCCACACCTCCACAATGAATCAAACTTCAATTAATTGTGCACACACCTTCCCCACAGTGAAAGAAGTTGATTCCCCACAAAAGCCCCCTCTCAAACAACCTCTAGTATAGACTTCAATCAACACCTGAAATTAAGCTTGGTCGAATTCATACCTAGACCATTCATCAGGGCACAAGGCATCACCTTGAGGTTTGTTGGGACTAATCGAAGCTACCACAACCATCTGATTGAGGCCTCTCCTCTTAGACTAAAGTATTGAACTTCAACCCTAATCCGAGCTTATTTTCACTCTCAATATGTATTTATTGTATTTCATACAGTATAATCCGTATAGATAAGTTCATCTTGAGTAGATGAAGCTCTAGGAACAAAACTCATGAAATTTGGTTGAGTCTAGAGGGAGATTTTAAGATTTGAGTGTGAACAGTTCTCGGGTTAGCCTATTTGAAGACGATGATGGGGAGCTGTCCGATCGCGCGATTATCTCATCAACGGACGGAATTTAGCCAGATGAACTTTTAATACGTGAACGGTGGGCCGTGTGGCATGCCAGGGTGGAAAGTGCAGCGAATGGGAGTGCACCGCGTCACCATTCAGAGCTACCTAGGATGAGGTAGCACCGTACATTTAAATAGAAAAATAGGGATTTAAATAAATTAGAAAATTCTCCCTAATTTTAAAAATTCATATCTTGGTGTAGAAAAATCACAAAAATAAAATAAAAATATTCTAATGCGTAGTGAACAGAGGAGAACAATGTGGAAATGGTTTGAAGTTTATTTGATACATATTTTATTTTTAATTAACTAAACACTATTTTGAGTCTTTTGATTCTCCATGCATGTAAACATTTCACCGTGACTTGAAATTTTGGCATGTTGTTGCCTCTGTCTTAGGGAACATCCTCGATTTTTTCAAAGTCAGAGGAGATCCTTAAACAGAGATCCATATTTTTCAAGTTTATGTCTATTATTTGCATAAATTAATCATAATAATTAGCATGTTGCTTAGAAAATTTCAAAAAAATTCTTAAAGGTTTATTATGGCCAGAGAAACCTTCGGAAAATGTTTCATGATCTAAGTTATTGAGAATATACATAATTTTCACAAACCCTAAAATGCAATGAAAATGAATTTTGGGAAACACACACATCTAAATGACTTGGTTTTTAATTTCCACTGTAGTTTGAAGTTCAGACAACTCTCCATAAAAATTTTAAAATATTTGTAGCTCATTTAGAGGTGTAAACGAGTCGAACACGAGCAAGCACAGGCTCAGCTCGTGTTTGGCTCGTTTACATTTCGGGCTCAAAAAGTATGTTTGTGTTCGGCTCGTTTGCTTAGCAAGCCGAACACGAGCCGTTCACGAACTAAGAGTCGTTTTGACAACTCTAATCACGTAGCCATAAGATGTTAAGAATTGGGGCAAGATTGAAACATCATTTGAATCTAATTTAATAATTTTTAATCTATGTTCTTAATTAATACTTTTAATTGACTATAAATCTTTGTACCCTTGTAGTCAACTAATTTTTTTTTAAATACTACTCATCAAACATATATATATAAAAAATTGAAATATAATTCAAAAAAATATAAAAATTAGTTTTGGGAGCTCTCTGTGATTAGAGGAATTTTTTAGAAATAAATTTGTAATTAAAATAAAATTTTTATTTTTTAAGTCTTTCCTTAATATTTAAATAATTTAAAAATGATAAAAATCACAAAAAATAATAAAATTCATGTAAATATTTTAAATTGTTTCTTAAGCACTTAGGAACAATTAGAATATTTTTCCTGATTTTCTAAGTGAATATATTGAATTTTGAAGCTTAAAATAATTTTTAAAGGCTAAAAATGGATTTTCACTAAAATAATTCTAAAAATTCAAATAAAAATTAGAAAAATGTGAAATTTGTTCCTCTAGGTTTTTTGACCTTAGAGATATTTAATAAAAATGGGAAGCTTAATTTTCCACATTTAAATTATTTTATAATTGACAAATAACCCAGAACTTAAAATAATTCTAATAATTCAAATAAAACTAAAAAAATCATGAAATTTGGTTCCAATGATTCCTTGGTCTAAGTCTAGCTCAAGTTCAAATTTCAAGTGATTAGGCTTTGCCTTGGTCAAGTTATTGAATTTTCTTTGAAAAATCTTTTTCTTGCATATAAATAAATATATAAATTAAATTAAAATTTAAGAAATCACAGTTTCTCCTCTGATATCTTAATTAACCCATGAGTGAGGTGGGATGCAAATTCTAGAGTCATTTGAATTAAATTTGATGAATTATGAAGTATTAGAACCTTAGGGATGTAATTTTTGAAATTTAGCCTTAATTAACATTTAGGCTTAATTCAAGAGAGGGGAAATGGGTAACATTTGATCCTAATCAACATATTTGGATGGTTGAAACACAAGGGGATTTATCGATAGAAACTAATCTCACTTTCATTAATTAAAGGATAAATTTGTAATTTCCTGAAATTATTAAAATTCAGAAGTCTAGTCAATTAAATGATCCTAGACTTAGGGGTATGATTTTGGGTGTTGATAACTCACTAATTTAACACCCCTATTTGTTGTTCAAATGACTTTCAAAGAAATGAATCATTGTCACTTAAGATTTAACCGTTTTAAAAATAACTAAGACATCAACCAATGACCTAAGCTAAACCAAATTTGGTTAAATGAGGATTAGAAAAGTGAACATAAAATTTGAACATATTTAAAAACACTACAAGCCCAGATTAAAAAATTGGTGAATTGTCTTAGCAATATTAACTTGCCCCTCTAAGGGTCTTCACCCACATAATCCTCAAATTAAATTATAAATGATAATTACCCTGCTCTTAGGGATAATTGAAACATCAATGTTCATTGAGCATTAAATGTATTTACAGAATAGGTTATTAAGCAACATAATAAGTTTAAAAAGAGCTCTGAACTTTTCAACAGGCAGTGAGAGAGAAGCATGGACCTGCTTCTTTCTCCAGATCTGTTGGATACCTCAGAGTTCTACTAAACTTAATATGTTTCACTTAACAAAAATCATCCTTAATCAAATTAATACGGATCCACCAAGATATGACCTAGGGTTGGGCAGATCACTAAAACCTTCTTCATGTTATATAAAGCGCTCTCACATGCATTTTGAGTTTCAGGTGGTGGAATGCGAAGACTCGCCAGGTACGCTTTTTATAGTTTATAGTGCAGTCTTTCTTGTTCTTTCATATTGTACTTTTTATGCTTATAAAACTTGCATGCTAAACAATAATATCATTCTGCATGAAAACCAAAACTGTTAGGATAGCCACAAAAATAAAACCCAAAACCAGAGTTAAAATCAACCAAGATAAAAAATCACCTCCATAACATTCAAAATATAAAACAACTCAATATTTAATCACAAACATCACACAAAATCATAACTGCAACTAAATTAACATAACTGCGCAACTAAATTAAGATGTCTCTATCGGATGATCAGGAATCCCTCGGAGGAGGTAACCTACGGTTGCTAATGAGGCTTCCCACGGTCTAAATGGAAGTACGAAACTCATTAAGTTGAGTTTACTAAATTTGTTTGGACTAAGTGAATCTAATAGAGAATAGTGGTGTCAGAACGAGTCAGAACGAGGGAACCGTAGGATTAGGATCCTAACCGGTGATGCTCTAACCAACTTTAACATGTCTCAATAAATTTTTATGGAACTACAACCATAGGGCCACCTGATTTGACATCATAACTTGACACCCTAGAAAACTTAAACTTGCCACGACGAGGAGCTTGGAGTTAGCAAGGTGGGCAGCACGGTCATCTTCAACAGTAAAAATTGTCTCCCAGGCTTTTGTACAGCTCTGTTGTACAATATAAGCCCTAACTCGTCTTAGGATCCCGACGTCGTCGTTTGTCACAACCTAAATCTTCACATCTTCCACGCTATTTGTGTGATCATTTCACATGAATGTAAGCCCTAACTAATAAAATTGGCAGGATGAAACATTCAAATAAATTTATCATTAAAACTGAAGCCAAATAATATGATATACTGGGAAGTCACTGAGGTTCTCCTCCGGATCCATGACATCCCCTAGTTCTTCCTCCTTTGGATTCCAAAAGCAAAATGCTCCAAATTTGAGTCAATCACATGTCACACCTATTTCTCCGATATCATTGAAAAGTCCTATCCTTTGAACTCCTTGAAGATAATATTTCCTGATTTTTTTAGCGTTTTCTTTAGAGTTTTCTTAGGTGACTTCGGTCATTTAAGATGTAATTAACAATATAGCCTTGCCCTTATAAGAAGCTTTTCTGAACCCAACTTAATATAAACCCTATTTTATTCCTCATATTAAATAGGGGAAATTTTCGAAAAATAAAATGGTTTTACAGACCAAACGGACGTCATATATTTCTTAGTTTATTTGATCGAGCCTCATCATCAAGTTTTGTGTTTATCCTACGGGATAGTTACAGGGTTTGAGGTACAAAGCTCTTTCATTTAAACTATAAAAAATATGAGGTCAGTTTGATTTCTTATTTTTCTAAACTTAATTATTTTTCTTATTTTTCTAAACTTAAATCTATATGTAAATTAAAATGTCCTTCCAAAGCGGGCGACGGGATTTCAATTTCGATGACCGACGACTTCTAACAGGCAACTCCTCAACAAAAATAGTGTCGATAGTGTCCATAGAAAAAGGTGCAAAAAATTAGTTATAAATATGAAAATGCATGCTAAAAGATAATAATAAGTTGTTACACCCCTATTAAAGCAAAGACAAGCATGTACTTTTACAATTTGTCCCTCAATCTTTTATAAATATGAGGACCATAACATATATTAAGGGTCTGGGCCTATGCATTTTGCCTCCTTAGGCTTTCTCTACACCCATCTCTTATAGAGATAACTCTCTCCCCTTCTCTATTGCAATTCCTCAGTTACAATATATAAAATGGGTCATAGAGCCTTAGAATACTCTAGTTTGCACCTATGTTGCAATTCTGTGTGTGCTCTTTCTTTATTTCTTCCTCTATGTCTTCCTCGCATTCTCTCTACCATGGTTTCAACCGCTTCAATCCTTGGGCTTGCCTCACAGAATAAATTTTGATTCAAAATTCTAAAATGTAAGGTGAGGTGGACCATGCTATCAATTATGAGGGAAGCGATAGAAATGAGGTGAAATATATCTCAGAGACACTCTTAGTGGGGAGCACACTAAGGAGTTCATGTAACACATATTGGGAGCCAAAAAAAACTCATTTATGTCTTATTCATATAGGCTTTGGCTAGGTGGTGAAACCACACCACAGAAATTGACGACCGGTTCCTAGCGGGCATAACACTTTGTTAGAGAAGTCGGTAGACAATATCCAACGATGCTCACTCGATTACAAGTTGTCGATATCTAGCTTATCAAACAAAGGGAGTATCATCTTAAAAATTATTTTTTAGTTATGATATATAAATCCTTTTAACTTTATCTTTGGGTTGATTAACACTTAGGGATATCAAATCCAAGAAGCAATGATGACAGCAACCCTAAAGAGGTTTGGTCCGTAGAATAGCCCACAATGTTTCTATATTGCAAACCTAGGTCTCCAAACTTGAATTGGATAAATTTTTGGAGGTGGTTACCTGCCTAATAGTGATAAGTTCTACGAAGGGTACAACACAAACCACCTAGCAGCAAGTCTCAACGGTTACCCCCGCGAAGGTAAAGACAAGATCCACCTATGTGCTAGTGAGTCTAGTCGGCCAAGGCATCAATCTAATCAAGCAACTGTGACCATTAAAGGTGTAAGACTCAAGTCGGGCCCTAATATAATAAAAACTGAAAGGGATGCCATAGATGTTTGATCAATGGAAAATAATAAAGACAATTGATAATGACACCATAAACATTCAATCAATGTCGGTCGTTTAAAGGTTTTAGAAATTGTCGGTCGCCGAAATAGATATCCTAACGCCCAGTTTTAAAAGATCTTTAATTCAATTTATATTGACATTTTAATTTTTTTTGAAAATATAAGACCGAACCGGTCTCGTATCTGCAATAATTTAAATGATTGAGCACAATATCGTAAATAATATAGATCTACCTCAAAGGATAGATACACTACTTGCTGGTTGTGCTCAATCAAATAAGCTAAAGAATTTATGACATCCATTTTAGTCTATGAAAAAACCATTTTTATGTTGACCGAAAAATTCCCCTATTAATATAATGAATTAGGTAGGGTTTATATTACCTGATTTCTTTAAGCTCCTTATAGAGGCAAGCCTCTATAGTCAATTACATCTTAAATGACCGAGGTCAATTAAAAAAACTATCGATTTAGATCATAAAATATTGTATTCAAGAATTCCAAAGGATAGTTTCAAAGATCGGACCAAGGAATGTCAAATGGGAAAGACTCAAATTTGGAACATTTATTATGGAGTCCAAAGAAAGAAAAACTAGGAGTTGTCACAGACCCTGAGGAGAACCTCAATGAATACCCAAGTTATCTTGTGGTTCAGCTTCAATTTAGAGGAAAAATTATTGAATATTTCATCCTGACAATTAATATTACTTAGGGCTTACATTTGTGTGAGACGGTCGCACAAACAACCTAAAAGATAGGAGGATTTATGTCGTATTAGACGATAACCTCAGAATCCTAAAACAAGTTAGGGCTTATATTGCACAACATGATTTTGCAAAGGCCTAAAGATAAGGTGAGCATTTATGTCGGACTAGGCGTACAACCTCAAAATCCTATGGCTTGTTGTTTAATTCTAATGAAATTTACTGTTGTAGATCCTCATGTTGTTGCAGATTGTTGTTGTAGAAGACTGCCCACAGAGTTAACCTAAGCTCCTCGGCGAAGTAACAGTCCTAAAATTTAAGGGTTCAAATGTTTAAATGACAAGTTTAGTTCAAAATGTGGGGGTTAAAGTTGATTAGGGCGACACCAGTTAGGATCTCACGGTTCCCTCATTATGGTACCACTAGTTTCTTTTGAATTTACTTAGCTTAAACGATTTGTTATTTGAAAAAAAATTATTGATTTTAGAAAATTTATTTTCAATTCATCACCCAAGCATACATGGTATGTAGAAGCAGTAGTAATTTGTGGTAAATTAAATGACAAAAAGTAAATAAAATTGTAAAAGCGTACCTGTCATCTTCACACTACTCCCTCTGAAATGTTAGAACTTGCAACATATATATAATTTTGTAGGAAATTTAAATAAATTACAAGGGTAGACAGATTAGATGAAGGTGTAGCTACCAAACCCCAAGTCATGACTTGATGAGTCCCTAATAGCTTTAATGGATGATTTTCTGGAACAAAGTATAATAAGTCCAATCATCTTTCAAAATATCTAAAAAATCATAAAAGTGTTTGGGGAACAATCCCTAATAACCTTAGCTTTAATGGATGATTTTCTGGAACAAAGTATAATAAGTCCAATCATCTTTCAAAATATCTAAAAAATCATAAAAGTGTTTGGGGAACAATCCCTAATAACCTTTAAATCCTTTTAAAATGTTTCGAGTTCATTTGAGCCAACTATATTGTTCAATTAATCATCCCAAATTTTAAATTTAGTTTCACATGAATTAATACACCTTATGCTCAGTGAACTTGATATTCTAGTTATCTCATGAGAAGGGTACTCAATTAATCAGTTGATGTTTCATTTAAGAGTTATGTGAGTAGATACCCCTAAAACAAGCTTAAGTCATTAAAGATCTTGTACCCACCATTAAAGTTGGGCTTGTAGTGTTTAAAGGTGTTGATCAAACATGTTTTTCTTTTCTAAACCTCATTAAACAAGTTTAAAAAATAGGTCTAGCTCGCTACGAAGCCCTTAACAATTTTCTTGGGAGAATTTGTAATTATCAAAATATTAATTGAAGTGGAATATATTCTTATCAAAAGATCATGTTATCACCAATTAGGAGCTTCAATTAAGTGAATTATTATCTTCCTAACATAAGCCAACCACATTAGAATCACTTAATTTTGATTGACTTTCAAATCATGATAATTTGTGAATTTTCAATGTTACCCTTACCATGAAAAGGTGGCAACTTGGTTTATACCGTTTAACCTGTCATATTTCAAACATCCAAAAGAGTTCATTATGATCAAAATTACTTATTTTTCCTTGGGTTAATCCTAAATTTTGATTAAGGCATCAAAATCTAAAATTATCATTTTGGTCCTAGGGCTCTCCACTCCATAACTTATCAAATATAACTCAAATGACTTTGAAATTGTTTAGAGTACCCCACCACTCATGAATTAATTAGAATATCAAAGGAGAAAATGTGATTATTCAAATTTTAATTTAATTTAAATAATTATTTTAACTTAGAAAATAGGATTTTCAATGTTAATTTATTTAGCTAATCAAAGTAAATTTCAAAGTAAATTTTTTGTTCATGGAATTGCTCATGGAAAAATTATTGGAGATTCACCTTGGTCAGAGGACTATTTGGGCAAAATTTTATAATTTTTTAAATTATATTTTAATTATTAAAATTATTTATTTACTTTAGTTATTTAATTACATAGAAAATATGTTTTAATTACAAAATAATATTTTTTTTTTATATTTTTACTAATATTCCCTAAGTTTAAAGAGCTCAGACAAACAAACTTCTCATTGTTTGTGATTTTTAATTTTTTTATTATAATTATTTTTAATGTACAATTAGATAAAATATGATGAATTTTAGTTTAGAAATGAAATTTAGGGAGATTGAAGTCAATTTGGTGGAAATTGGGAGTGATTTGGGCATATTGGGCCTTTAAGGGTAAAATTAGGATTTTGGTCAAAATGGGTCAATTTTGTCAAATCAGACCCCAATGGAGTGGTTCAAACTAATTTTGAGGACATTTGGAGTAATTTTGGATATTTTGGGAATTTTTAGAATTTTTGGGGTATGAAGGGAATTTTGGTAATTTAGGAGATTTTAGGGGTATTTTGAGAATTTTGGAAATTTTGAGGTATATTGGTGAATTTGAGTGATTTGGAATGATTTTAAATGATTTTTGAAGATATTTTTAGGATTTGGGTATTTTTGGGAATTTTTGGAAAGTCTAGGGTTTAGAGGTAATTTGATAATTTGGTGAAGTTTGGGGCCAAGAAGGGTCAAATTAGGAATTTGGTAAAATCGGGATTAATTGAGGATGTTAATCATGAGGTCACCCTATTTGAGCCATGAAACTAAGAAAATTCCCATTATGGATCCTCCATGTGCTGGTCTTAGCCAAACCCTAGCCCAGGGCTAATGGTTTAGGGGACCATCGACATGAGTTTCCAATAGAGTAAAGGATCAAGCTAGGCATTTTTGGGTTAGTGTTTAAGCTGTGAGTACAAGTGCAAGTGTGTGTATGTGAGACGGGCTGAGACCATACCACCCAGGGCTAACCCTAAGGCCAAGCAGTCCTATAGAGACTCCTCTTGAGCTCCCCCATATTGGTCCCACCTACTATGTGTTAGAGGTTAGAACCATCATATATAATTCAAGATGAGCAAAGAAGAGTTTAGAATTTCTAAAGGTGATGTTACCATCACTAGTCCTCTAGGAACAGTCAACAGGAAAGTCTTATGGCAAGATCCTAGGTTTCTAAGGAGGAAACTAGACCTCAACCAAAAGTGAGGTCAAGAATCAATACCAATTATCTAAAAGCTCGATGTTGATGAAGCTCTAAAAGGTTCTTCCCTAACTAAAAATGACAAGCTTGGCAAAGGAAATGGTGCAAATCACCTCAGTCGTGAGTCTCGTGAGTTACCCGATCGAGTTGACTATCTGACATGCCTAAAATATGGTGCTTTTATTTGTATATTTAATTCCTATTTTTAATGATATTGCACTTTAATGAAAGGTATTTTCGATGTTTTTGATTGTAGGTACACTAAATGGAGTAAATGGAGCAAATGGAGCAAAAAAGAAGCAAATTAGGGTCAAATGAAGCAGAAAGAACAATGTTGATCTGGCACCTAGGTGCCAGATAACAGAGAGCATGATGCCTAGGTGCTAGGATTCGGCGCCAAGGTGCCAATGATGGTTATCTAGATAATTCATTAAACTTAGATGAATTTTGAAGAGGTGCTTAAAAAGAAAATTAGGAATTTTGAGAGCTCCATTTAAAGAGACTTCTGTGGATTCAAAAGGGAGACTTTTGGGAGGAAGAAAAGGGAGACTTTTTTAGAGAAGTGGATTCTTCCTAGAGAGGAGAAAGTCTTGGAGGCTAGCTGTAGATTTGGAGGAGAAGAGGAGAAGTGAGAGATATCTTCTTCACTACAGAGTCCAAGTAAGTTTGGAGTGAAATGTAAGGAGTGTAAGTGATTCAAAGGATTTTGAAGGATTGCTTGGGAAAGAGATTAGGATATGTTGTGCACTTTGTTTATTTTACTTTGTCTTGTCTTATAAACTTTTATTTATTTATAAATCAATGTGTTGTTATTTTTTCCATGTGAGATCTGAGTAGTTTCCTTTGTCTTTCTCCTTGCAATGAGGAATAATTATGTGTAGGAATGTAGTTTAATAAAAGTTCTTTTAAAATTCCATAAATTGTGATGATTTAAACTCTATGTTTCATTTACTTGTTAATCTGGCCAATTGATTTGTTAAAACTTATTGTAAAACGTAGTGACCCAAAACGGGCAATATTTTAACATAGTAAGAATCATATTTAGCCTCATGGATGAGAATGTAGTCCTTGAGGTTAAGTGCAAATAAATTAGAAAATAAGTTTTGATGGGCGTAGAATTGAAGATTTTAGGGTGACAGACTAAAATCCCCAAATTGGTCTTGATGTTTGGAAAATAGAGCGAGATGTTTGCCCTCAGGGGAGGGGAAGTGGGAGCTCTAGAGTGAGAGGTAATATCTTTTCAGTCTAACCATAGGTTTAAATGACAAACTCTGGATTAGCCAATGTTCTTTATGAAGTTGACAAAGGGTAAATAATAGAATTGCTCCTATTTGGCACAATACCTTAGTTATCATTTAAAATTAGTTTCTAACAATAATTTTAAACTCATTGCAAGGGAAATGATGCTTTATATAAATTTGAACTCTTCATACATTATTAGTTAAGAGTAGTGGTAACTTTGTATTTTAAGATCTTTTTAAATTGTCTTGCATTTACATTTTGAATTTGCTTAACATACTAGCATACCCTTAATTCTATAGGACTAGGTATTTCACAAAAACTTGCGATCATTTACTATATAAGTTTTCTACAATTAAATAGTATGTTTTATTAAAGTCAATTTTATAAGTGTTTTGGCAATTCCCCATGGGATCGATGCTGGGGTTTTTAAAGAAAATTCTATATTACTTGAAACAATACATATACTTGCGTAGTACCCCTAGTGTGTAAACCCTTTTTCTAGTGTGTAAATAAACCCTTTTTATCATCTTTATATAATATTTAACTTTGCACACTAGCCACTAAATATAAATTGGATTAAGATTTTTGCCATATTTTTGAATTTAAATAATTGCGTAACTGTGGGTCGGGTCAAGTTGTTGGCACTATTGCCGGGGAACATTAGCAACGAAACATTTTTGAATTAGTAAAATATTGATTTTTAATTGTAGAAAAATTATAGTGTTGTTTTCATATACGTTCTTGTATTTAAAAAAATAAAAAAGAGATATATTAACTATTTTAATTAGTGTGTTTTGTTTGTTTTATTATTTATCTTTAAAAAGTGTATGCGTAGTGCAGGATCTGAAGGTTTAGTACTTTATGATTCTGAGTTAGAGCAAACTATTAGAAAAATTAGGAAACAAAAACACTCATAATTTCTAAGAAATGGCAAATACTTTAGATAATAATTTAGAAAATCAAGTTGATGAGAATGTACCAAAACCATTAAGAGATTATGTAGCCCTATTTTAGATGAAATTCATCAAAGTATACAAACTCCTATCATAGAAGCTAATACATTTGAATTAAAACCTGCTACCAATTAGATGGTACAAAATAACCAATTTGGGGGAACTCCGTCTAAATATCTTAACTAACATCTTGCAAGTTTTTTAGAACTTTGCGCTACATTTTAGTGTAATGGTGTCTCTAATAATATTGTTAGACTTAGGCTTTTTCCTTTTTCCTTAAGGGATAAAGCTTAAATATAGTTAAATTCATTAGGGTATGAATCTTTTAGGAACCTGGAGTGACCTAGCACAAAAATTCTTGGCTAAGTATTTTCCACCATTAAAGATTGTTAAACTTAGAAATGATATTACATATTTTTTTCAGTTTGAAGGGGAACCAATATACGAGGCTTGGGAGAGCTTTAAAAAACTTCATAAGAGGTGTCTACACCATTATTTGCCTTATTGGTTAATAATTCAAATATTTTATAATGGGTTAATAGGACCTCTAAGATTTATTATTGATGCTGCTAGTGGTGGATCGTTAATGTCAAAACCTTTTGATGAAGCATATTCTTTAATTGAAGAAATGACCATGAATAATTTTCGATGTCCTTCTAAATGAGTAAAGCCTAAAAGAATAGTCAGTGTTCATGATTCTAACGCTATTTCTATGTTAATATCTCAAGTAGCTACAATATTAAGAAACTTAGATCAATTGAGAATGAATCTATCTCAAACACATCAAGTGATTGAGGAAATTTCATTTGGACAAATGATTGATTCCAACATTCTTATATTTAAAATTTTGGCTGCAATTAATAATAAAACTAATAACCCCTAGGTTGGAGAAACCACCCCAACTTTAACTGGTATAACAATTCTACTAGAACTAACCAGCAATGGAGAAACAATCAAGTGAACCCATTAGGAAACTGGAATAACTCGGGTAGTACTGACTATATACCAACTTATTCTCATGGATTTAATGTTAATCAATAAATTAAAGAGAAGAAGTTATCTATAGAAGAACTGGTGTTAAATATGGGTAATCAATTACAAAGTCAAGGAGAAACAATTAGAAATATGGAAAATCAGCTGTGACAAATTGCTAACGCCCTTAGCAATAGGCCTCGGGGAAGCCTTCCTAGTAATACTGAAGTTAATCCTAAAGACCAGAACAAAGAACAAGTTAAAGCTGTCTAATTACTAAATGGAAGAGAACTGGAGATGAGAGTTCAAAAAGAGATTGAAGTTGAGAATGAGATAAAAGAAATTGAAAAGTCTCATGAAGATATTCCTCAAGTCCTACAAAAGCATATTTCTTCAATGAAGATCAATTTAGAACGACCACCACCTCCATTCCCTCAGAGACTTTGACAATAAAAATTGGATAAATAATTTTCAAAGTTTCTAGAAATATTTAAGAAGTTAATTATTAATATTCCATTTACTGAAGCTCTATAATAGATGTCGAGTTATGTAAAATTTATGAAGGATATTCTTAATAATAAGAAGAAGTTTATAGATAATGAGACTCTTGCCCTCAGTGAAGAATATGACATAATAATTCAGAAGAAACATCCTTAGAAACTAAAAGAACCTAGTAGCTTTACTATTCCATGTGTAATAGGAGGCATATTTTATGGGAAAGTTTTATGTGATATAGGAGCTAACATTAACCTTATGCCTTTATCTATTTTCGATGGTTAGGCTTAAGAGAGATTTCTCCCACTTCTGTAACTCTTCAATTAGCTTATTGATCAATTACTTACCCGAAGAGGATTATAGAAGATGTGTTATTAAAAGTGGATAAATTTATCTTTCTAGTTGACTTCATTGTATTAGATATGTAGAAAGATAAAGAAATCCAACTCATTTTAGGGAGACATTTTCTTGCTACTGGAAGAGCTATGATAGATGTGCAAAAAGGTGAGTTAACCATGAGAGCAATGATCAGGAAGTGAAATTTAATATATCAAAAGGAATGAAATATCAAATAAAAGGAAGAGAGGATGAATGTTTTATATTGGAACTTATCAATCAACTGAGTAGCAGTCATTTCAAGGAACATTATAAAGATAAATTAGAACAGCAAAAAATTGAAATTGAAGAATATAATGATCTGGAAGATGAAAATATTAAAGATGATATAAATTATGTTTAAGAAAATTTGATTTATTGGACATTAGTGAAAACAACAAATCTTTTAGTCCTTCAATGAAAAAACTGTCTGAACTAGAGATGAAAGTTCTACCTATGCATTTAAAGTTTACTTTTCTAGAAAACTCATCTACATTACCTGTTATAATATCCTCAGTCCTGACTAGAAATCAAGAACATAAATTAATGGAAATTTTAAAGAATTATAAAAAAAGCTTTTGGATAGACGATAGTTGATTAGTCCTTGAATTTGTATGCACTAAATTTTAATGGAAGAGAATCATACGCCAAGGGCTGTTCCTCAAAAGAGACTAAACCCTATAATGAAAGAAGTTGATAAGAAAGAAATTATTAAGTGGCTAGATGCTGGAATTATTTATCCTTTTTTGGATAGTGCTTTGGTTAGTCTTATCCAGTGTGTTCCTAAGAAAGGGGGAGTGACTATATCTGTCAATGAAAAGAATGAATTAACTTCTACTCAACAAGTCTCTGGGTGGTGAATCTACATTGATTATAGAAAATTAAATATCACCAATAGGAAATATCACTTTCCTTTACCTTTTTTGGATGAAATGTTAGACAGGCTAGTGGGGCACATATATTTATGTTTTTTGGATGGATATGTCGGTTATCACTAAATTCTTATAACTTATGAGGGTCAAGAAAAGACCACCTTCACGAGTCCTTACAAGACTTTTGCTTTTAGATGAATACCCTTTAGATTATGCAATATATCTGTAACTTTTCAAAGATGTATGATGTCCATTTTTTATGATTTAATTGAGAAAGGAATAGAAGTTCTTATGGATAACTTTTTAGTGTTTGGTAATTGTCGGCACTATTTTTGGTGTGGAGTTTGCCCGTAAGAAGCTGTCGGTCATCGGAATTGAAATCCCGTTGCCCGCTTCGGAAGGACGTGTTTTTTTTTTTTATAAAAAATTTAGTTTTGAAAAAGATGAAGTCAAACTGACC